>NW_017732429.1:175970-178377 GCF_001890085.2 Hipposideros armiger | reverse complement strand
TATAAGGTACTTGCCTTCCCGCCTCCTCCCTCTTTATCTAGATGGGAGCGTTAAATGTCCGACGTGCTGAATGCCACTTGTTTCCCATTATTTTTGCTGATAGTCGCATTCAGTAAATTTTAAAGAGAGTAAGACAGAAGCAACTGTTTTTTTGTTTGTTTGTTTACCCAAAATATACCTTTTCATGACTTCCTATGCTCTGTTAACCTTCAGATGTCTCCATTCCTAGGGTTAAGGCGGTATCCTGTACAAGTCATGAGACTGGTATTCCTTTGTCATCCTACGCTTTGTGCTCTTGAGCACCCTGTCCATTGTGTCATCTGATCTCAACATGCAGTAATTATGTTTTCAAAGGCGACACAATGGGTTGTACAGGACACATAGGATATAAAAACAAAAGGTCAAGTGTTTTACTCCCATCTGTGTGTCTTTTCTTCATACGTCTCAAATACGCTTCAACAACTTTGAACTTTATTTTTGTCACTTATAAAATATACTTAAAATGATCTCCCCACCTACTGCTGGAATTATCCAAAACATTATGAATAAAGTAAGTTACATATATAACTTTTGTGTTTATAAAACATTTTAACACAAATTATGAAAACCATTAAATGTGAGGACTTATTTTATATAGTGTAGAATACTGTTGTTTTAACATTCTTCTTGTTTTGAATTTAAGACTTATTAATATTGCTTCCATGTTTTTTGACCATAAAAATGAACCCATCAAATTATCACTTCTCTAAATGGTTAGTTAAATGAGATGTTTCATCTCTATTATCTGCTCCCATCGCACTGTATTCTCCCAGAGAACTTATTTGTAGGCTGCTTCTTAGCCCAACACAATAAGGATTCTTATATTTGTTATTTGTTTATGGCTTCACTCTTCATGACTTTTACTTACATTGTTGCACTGGTTTTCCACAGTAACCTACGAAATGGATATAACCTATGATTTCTCCATTTTTCACATGGAGAATCTGAGGTCCAGGAAGACTGAGTGAGCACATGAATAGTGATAATAAAGATTAAAGTAGAGATATTTGCAGAATTCTAATCAATTGCTTTTTTTCCCTAAACTACATTTGGAACAAATTTTAAAGTTTTTAATTTTGTCACTGGGAATGCCTCAGTTTATGCCTTAGCATTTCAGGAATCAAATTCTTTGAAACCTCTGTAAATTCTAAAAAAATAACTAAGATTTACACAGTGCTTTTAAGTTTCCAAAAAACTTTTACATGGCATATTAGTTTGTGTTCACTATCATGCAAATTATGTCCAAAACTTAAGACCAAACCATTTAGGAAAGACTCCTTCATATACTCTAAATTTGTATGTATCATATATGAAGATTTCCATTTTGAAATACATGTTTGAATTTCATTTAGAAAACGTTAGTATTTCTACACAATATTAATAANGTGACTCTCATCAGATGACCCCCATATTTTCAATGATCTCTAGAATATCACTGATGCCATGGTACAAACAGTTTATATTTTTCTCTTCAGTTCTCAAGGAGGATATTTTAAGCTTCAGGAAGTAAGGTTAAGCAAGCATGGACATGGGAAGCCCTTTCTGTCACTAGGTAACATAATTGTTCCATTGTACAGTGAGAAATTTGGAAGGGAAAACGTTATTAAGTAGCTTTTGCCTAAACCATTGAACCAGTAAGCCTCAGTTCTCAGTGATAGTTGTTACATTTAAGAGCCTAACCAAACAAAAATATGCTCCATTACCCAGTGAGAATTGAGATCATCTGATAGAATAAATTATCCGTATCCTCAGTAATTTTAAGATTTTTTGAGTCAAAGTTGGAATGAATAACAGAAGACCTGTGGGATTTTGTAGCTAGAGGAGAGACTGAAAATATTTAGTCTCGATCTCTTTGATAAGTACTGTAAAAGAAAACTATATCGAGGAAAATCACCAAAGTTCTTTCATATTATCATTGATCTCTGATGCTTTTTGAATAAAGATACACTTTTAACAAAAAGTGAACTATATAGAGCTGGGGGTATGGTGGTTTGACAGGGAGTAAGATTATCTTAGCTCCATTTAAAATGAAGCTACCGTTTAGAATTTTAGTTGTGCCCTGTTTAGGTATGTGTCTCCCCCAAAAAAATTGGGGTGAAAATTTTACAAATATCTTTCATGTGATATTTGTATTTTATTAGTTTAAATAAATATACCCCTAATAGCTGCTGATTTTAATTTTAATGGCATGGATTTTATTAATACACATTTAGAAAATTCTTCTACATGCATTTTACAAACGTCTTTGGTATGCATATGGATCTTGGAGCACCTTGTAGTAACTCTGGAGCCCACAGTTTGGAAATCACTGCTCCAGATTTTTAACAAGGAATAATTTTGCAAAATAAAACTAATTTGAAGTCTCCAT
>NW_017732429.1:152885-172754 GCF_001890085.2 Hipposideros armiger | reverse complement strand
CAGATAAAGGGGGATGACTGTATGTATTTTAAGCCAGATAGCTACATGGCTAAGTACAAGACATAAAATAATAAAAAAGACACAGTTTATATTAAAAGAAAACTTACCCAATAGGGGGAAATATAGACAAGTAAGTGACAATTCAATAGAATGCAAAGGAATGAGTCCTCTGATATAGGTAAGTAAGGGAACTTAAGGAGATACATAGAAAGAACACTGCAAAGGTCGTCTTGCAGGGGCAGAGAAGCCTGCCCCCAAAGAAAAAGTATTTGAGCTGACATCTAGAGCATGAATAGGATAAAGCAGAAGAAAGAAAAACATTTCCAGAAGCAAAAACAGGAGGTGTACAAGTATGAAGGGAAGAGAGAAGGCATGGCTTGTTTTTGGAAACTGCAAGTTTTTTCTAATGAGACCAGAAGGGTTACAAGGTAAGAGTGTTAATAGAAAGTCAACCACAAAGGTGGGGAGGGGCTGGGTCGGGAGATAACTGGTAGGCTCAGTGAGAAGTTTGGGCTTCCCCCCCCCAAAAAAATAAATAAATAAAATAAGAGAGAGAGAGAAAGAGAGAGAGAGAGAGAGAGGGTTATCATTGAGGGATTGTGGGACACTGTTATGAACTGCATGGTGAGCCCCACACAATTCATGTCAAAGCCCTAATTCCCAATGTGACTGTTAGTGTTTCAATGTATAAATTGGGTGAAATTACAATTCAACCCACAGCAGAGGAACAGAGTCATCCAGAACCTTCTTTACTGAAATGTTCTGTTCGCTCAATTACCCAGGTGTACATCTCCGAGTAAACAAAGCACTGCAAGCCTCTTGTGTACCTTTGTGATCTGTGAAATACATAGCACAGCATTACAGATTTCTCTTTCACTGGAGGTGTGGATTTTTACTTGATAGTTTATTTTTCTTTCTGTGCTTTAATTTTCTCTGCAAAAGGCTGCATAATTCTTTAAACTAAGAAATCTATCCTGCACTTCAAGGAGCTTTAATATACATAGTGGTAACTGTCGGTAAAGCTTCCCCTTAATGTTTATAATGTTTATAATGATGCTTTATTCACACTTTGAACTGTCTTTTTGATAATCACTGGAGAACAGGAACGTGTTTCATCACCAACAGATTTTGACAGAGAACAAGGAAACCAGTGGGTGAGATTCTTATAGGGCCCAAGCAGTAAAGTACAAACTAAATTTCCTTATTTTTTTCTGGGCATAGTCAAATTTCTAAACTTTTGGTAATATAATTTTCCGACTATGAAGTTATTCAAACTGTATTTTATAGAACATATGTAGAATATCCAAAGAAAATAATTTAGTTATCATAATATCCATTCAAGGTAAACACTAAGAACAGCACATTTGTTTATTTCCAGTATTCTTCTAGCCCTTTTTCTACTCATCCTCTGTGTTCTTATTATTATATCTTTGCCACACAATTAGCATCATACTGTTTATGTCCTTTATATACCGTTCATGGTGAGCCTTTCCTGAGGGCAAACTAATTTACTGGA
This sequence comes from Hipposideros armiger, assembly GCF_001890085.2. Taxonomy (NCBI): domain Eukaryota; kingdom Metazoa; phylum Chordata; class Mammalia; order Chiroptera; family Hipposideridae; genus Hipposideros; species Hipposideros armiger. The sequence continues at coordinate 171,238 of NW_017732429.1, read as the reverse complement.
ATTAGGGTTTGGCTGAGCGTAGCAGTAGCAGCAACAACAACAGAAGCCCATCCTATAAAGGTCAAACTATTTCCCTAACTGGAAGAAGTTGGCCCACAAGCTGTGTATGACGCTTCCTTGGGTCAGGGACCAGACTCCCTCTATCTTATTCTCCTTAGGACGCTCCCATCTGTCCCCAAAGTCCTAGAGGGCTGTTGGATCGCTAACTAGTATATGTTTGTTAATACAAATTGCCCCCCTTTAACAACATGTGCAATTTCACTCATGTACCTCAATTTAAAAGTGAACATTCATGCTCACATAAAAACCTTGTCTAAATGCTGGCCTGGTGTCAGCATTTGGTGGCTTACTTTATAAATAACTATGTCTGTACAGCATGATGCCATCCTACACAGGCTATCAAAAACTACAGCTTTAGGAAGAGTCTTCTGTTAGTCAGTTTATGCTAGTAACTGAAAGAAGTGTTAAAAAAGTTCCAATATTTGAGATATACATGCATTCTCTTTAAGCATTAGAGTTTGGACACCAGAATCTATATCCACATAAAATGTATTTTTACTGAAATATGATGAAAAATTATATAAAGTACACTTTCTGGAAGGTAACAGTGGAATAAATAACTTTATTAAGTAATGGGCCTTTCTATAATTTTAATACAAAGGTTGTAAACTTTTAATTTGTCAGTTTTGAAGAAAACGATATTACTAAGGTACAAAATTTAGCTGAAATGGGTAAAATTCCTGGCTACTTCATTTGTAACTGAAAAAACAATAGCTCAAACTAACCATTTCATTTGCTAGAAACAATATATCTATCTATCTCCATGGCCAGAGACATAATTTGTACCCATAGAGCTAAGTGGGAGAAAGCATGGTGAATTGACATCCAAAAAAATTGCTTTAAAAGGGGATGTTACAGATGTAAATATTTTTCCAAGTCTATTTGTAGCACTAATTTATGTGCTAAAAAATTAAACACTGTAATAGCATATCACAACTCTTTTCTCTACCTTATTAGATAAGATAAATCTTGTAATCTTCTTTCAGAGTACAAAGTGAGGTAGAGTCATTTCGGTGATTCTTTCTGTTCATTATGACAGAGAATCAAGGAAACAAAATACTTAATGCTCCATAACATTGTCTACCACAAAACAAAGGTAAGCCCTTGCAATTTTCCTGTGACAGAATTAATGTTTACTGTTTGGCAAAAAGAGTCCATTGGCTCCAGAAATCCTCCTCAAGAGCCTTTCCTCACACAAAGTCACCCTTCCCTTAGGTGGTACTTTGTGTCTGTTCCTACTCCTGCACTTATCACCATTTTTTTTTTTTTCTGTCTGCGGTACATTCTAGTCAGCACACTTGAAAAGTACCAGTATGATTCACTGATATGTGTATACTCAATACCTAGAATTCTTCTGCCACATTCTGGGCACCAAACATATTTATTGGAAAATTAAGTTTTAAAAGACAACCCTTTAGAGCATGCACTAGCTACAGATGTTTCTTTATGACTGTGTTTCCAAGGACAAGTCTAAAAACATCTTTAGAAAATGTGCTAATTATGTTCCCTGTGCTCTAGTTGTGAGAAATAATAACAGGTCCTTTCCCTAAACAACAACAAACACAAAACCCACAATGTCGACAATGAAAGTCCTATAGAAAATAAAGATATTGAGGAAAAAGCTATTCTGTTGTTTCAATAGTCACATAACATTTTAACTTAACTTCAGTGTTCAGCGGTCCTGAACCTAAGACATAATTTTGTCATGTTTAATCCAACCTTTTGTGTATATTTATTTTAAAAAACTTCTTTCACACAGGGCTACCCCATTTTGGGAAATGTTGTCTTAGTTGCATTATAATGTATGTAACAATTGGCTTTCTCCTATGGATTCTGTTAAGCATTTATCAACCGACAACTCTCTGCCAGGCTATACAGATAAACAATATCGTCTTACCCTTAGTTAAATAACCAGAAAGCAAATTTAAAACATAACTAAGAAAATTGAGTAGAGAAATACATGGCTTTGACATCCTTGAACATTTGGATATGCATAATCTTTTAAGGGCAATATCTTATTGTTATGCACTGAATTCAGGTTCATGTTTAAATATCAATTATTCCCCAACATGTAGGTCAGTGCTTTAATTAGAGTAAGTTTTTTATAGTTATTTTAAACCAGTCTAATTTGGTAAATCTTAAACTGTTAAGGGAGGTCCTGAAACCTTTGAGATAGATGTGTAAAATTTTAGGGAGTTATGTAAAATTTGGGGGGGACTCTTAAAAATTTACACATATTTATAAATATCCTATCGAGTTGCACACTTCAGGTTAAGAAGATTTATTTAAGGTGTGTTTCACCATCTCCATTTCCATAGAAGGAAATAAAGTGCAAATGGGTCACAAAATTTATCCATGGAAATCAGGTGATAAATGGAAGACTCCGCGTTCAAACCCAAGCCCTCTAAACCTTGGTCTAGAGCCCTTTTCCCCAGAACACTGCTGCCTCCTCGCTGGCATGCCCCTAACTGAGAAGATAATGCTTTCTGTTTTTTTGTCAGAAGACTTTTTTGTAGTATTTTCTCAAGTTAACTGAACACACAACAATTTAGATTAACTTCATTATTAAAACTAGATCTAAGAAATTATTTAATAGTGAAAAAGCCTAGGGAATTAAATGTTTTAAAATTCACTAGTTAACATGCATCTTTTTCAAGGTAGCCTTTCTCGCCAAGTTCTTTGATAAACAATTACTATTAAAAAAAAAATCTTCACCACAACTTCCAGTATAAATTTGCTGGCTAACTCTGCTGGAATTCACCATATCTTGAAGTGAGAGTACATCCAGCGTGTCCACTGCAACGCTAAAGGGAAATTAGTTACTGCTATATCTCTACTCAGTATTATTAGAGCATGCTCAAAAAGGATGGCCCCTTTTTTAGATTAAAACACACAAATTTATTTACAATGAAAAAATAATTTTACTTTATGTTGATTACACCATATTGGTGTTTTTGTTGTTTATTGGTGTTTTTGTTGTTTAATGCACCTGCTTATTCATTTTTGTTTTGAAGTTAGAAGTTAGCCCACATTGCTGATAACAGTAATTTAGTTTGAGCAAATGTATAAGATATATTCATCATTATGGTATCATACAGAGTATTTTCACGGCTCTAAAGTAGTCTGTGCTCAATCTATTCATCTCTCTCTCTCCAACCCCCAAGCCCTAAAACCCTGGATCTTGCTGCTGTCTCAGAGTTTTGCCTTTTCTAGAATATCATAAAGTTGGAATCACACAGGATGTAGCCTTTTCAGGTTGAATTCTTTCCATAAGTAATATGCATTTAAGGTTATCCCATGTCTTTTCATGGCATCCATTGTACTTTTAATCTAGCTATGTCTCTGTACTTAATGTGGGTTTTCTGTGGGTCTTGTTTTTTGACAATCTCTGGCAATCTCTGTATTTTAACTGGTACATTTAAATAATCAACATTCAAAGCAGTTGATTAGATAGTTCAATTAATATCTATTATATTCATTAATATTTTCTATATGTTGCCCTGGGTCTTTGCTCCTATTTTTGTTTTCTACTCTCTTTCTACCTGCTGTGGTTCTAATTGTATTTTTTATATGATTCCATGTTCAATCCTTTTCTAGCATATCAATTATACATTTTTTACTTATTTACTTTTCTATTTTTTGTAGTAGAAATTCTAGAATTTGCAATATACACTTAGAGCTAATCTGTGTCCACTTCCAAATAACATTATACCACTTCATGGGTAGTGTGGGTACCTAATAATAACAAAATAATCCTGATTCCTTCCTCCGTTCCCTTGTATCACTGTTGTCATCTATACTGTAATATATAAGCATACATATAGACATAAGATATATACCTAAGCACACATAATAAAACACATTGTTATTTTGAACAAATTGCTATCTGTTAGATCAATTAAGAATAGGAAAAATACATTGTTATTTTACCTTCACTTATTCCTTCTTCAGTGCTTTTCTTTATGGAGATCTGAGTTTCTGAACTACATTCTTTTTCTCTCTAAAGAAATTTTGAGACTTCTTACTAAGCAGGCCTACTGGCAACAAATTCCCTTAATTTTTGTTTGTCTAAAAAGTCTTTTTTTCTCCTTCACTTCTGAGAGATAATTTCAGAGGATACAGAATTCTAAATTCTAGGTTGGTGTGGGGTTTTTTTTTTTTGTTTTTTGTTTTTTCTCTTTCAACACTTGAAATATTTCATTCTATTCTTTTCTTGTTTGCATGTTTTCTAAGAAGTTAGGTATGATTTTTATCCTTGTTCTTTTTTAGGGAGGGTGTTTTTCCCTCTGGCATTTTGAGGGTTTTTTCTTTATCTTTGAAGTTCTGTATTTTGAAAATGATATGTTTAGGTGTAGTTTTTGTGGGGTTTCTTTGTGTTTGTTTGTTTTTGGTGTTTTTTTCCGATTGGTGTTCTGAGCTTCCAGGATCTGTGGTTTGGTATCTGATATAGAGTTGGGAAATTGTCTGTCATTATTGCTTCAATTAGTTTTACTCCTTTCTCTCTTTCCCCTCTTTCCAATATTCCCATTACACACATATGTTACACCTTTTGTAGTGGTCTGTGGTCCTTAGGTATTCTGCTGGGGTTTTGTTTGTTTGTTTGTTTGTTTGTTTTTGTTTTTGTCTTTGTTCTCTTTACTTTTTGAGTTTTCAGGATTCTATTTATATAGCTTCTAGCTCAGAAAATCTTTCCTTAACCATGTACAGTCTACTAATAAGCCCACTAAAGACATTCTTCCTTTCGATTCCAGTATTTTTGATCCCTAACACTTTTTGAATTCTTCCTTAGGATTTTCAGCTCTCTGCTTGCATTAGCCATCTTTTCTTGCATGGTATCCATTTCATCTATTAAAGCCTTCAAAATATTAATCATAGATGGTTTACATTCCAAGTGTGATAATTCCAACATCCCTGCATGTCTCATTTTGACAATTGCTCTATCTCTTCAAACTGTGTGATTTTGCCATTTAGCATGCCTTGAAATTTTTTTTTTTTTTTTTTTTTTTTTTTTTTTTTTTTTTTATGGCCAGAGGTAACATACAAAGCAAACAACTGCTGTATGTAGGCCTTTAGTAATGTGGTGGTAAGGTGGGGGGGGGGAGGGGAAGTTTTCTATATTTCTATGATTAGGCCTCAATCCTTTAGTAAACTTGTGCCTCTGGACAGTGACCTTCATGTCTTTCTTATCCTTTGTGTTTTCTTTTTCCCCTTAGGTTTAACAGGATGACTAGAGTGGGTTGGAGTTGGTATTTAGTTAAACTCTGATAATACCCCAGCAGGTTAGGTGCTGGTTAACTAGTTTCCTTTGAGGGCAGGCCTTATTCATAGAAATTAAGTATTTTGGCATACTTCAAAATAGTTCCTTTTCCCCTCCTGCTGTCAGAAGCCAGAGGGGGTTATCCTCCAATATTTATTGTGGGAAACTAGTTGAGCCCCTTGGAGGTAAATCTTACAAAATTGTTGTGGGAGGAGAACTCTATAGCTGGGTCCCTCTGGAAGTTTTTACACTCAAGAGTTTTCCACACTGAGCCTCCCACAGTTCATCACAGTTCAGATTTCCCTAGCCCAGCACAAGTTATAAGAAGTTTGTGCTCATGAATCTCTGCCCTAGTAAGCTGGGACTCACTGTAGTCACCCGTCTGACTTCACAATCTTGGGGTCATTAGTTTGCCCTTTGTTCTTCCTTCTCTAATGAGTCCAAGCTTTGTTGATTTATAAGTCTGTTCAACTTTATCCTAGTTAGGATGAAGTGGTGGCTTCCAAGTGTGGAACTGAAAACCACAAGTCCTTTTATTTTTTTGTTGTTGTTGTTCTGGAAGAGTTACTGATTTTTTGAAGTGTTCTAAAGTGTTTATAGAGTTTTATTTCTAGGTATCTACCCTAAAGACTTGATATAAGATGCAGAAAAAGAAATATGCGAAAGGCATTAATTTACTAATTCATACTTTCATTCAAGTTTTAAGTGCCTGCTACAATCCAGACACAGGCCTAAGTCCTCAGATGCAAAGGTAATTGAAGTGACACCCGTATTCATCATGACCTTACCATGTCAGGAACATAGGCCTGCTTTCCACTTCTGTTCCTTAAAGGAAAAATAGCCCTTCACAAAATTGAGCTACTTATAGTGGCTCACCTCGGTCAGCAGGAAACCTCCCTCACATTTTTTAGGCCTTGTTACATTCTAACTTCCTACCCACCTGATTCCAAACTCTTGGTTCCATGTATCAAAAAGCAACTGAGGATAAGAAAGCTGCCTGGCATCTATTTTCTTCTCTTTTGATAATACAGTCAATTTTCTTTTGGGGAATTACCAGACATTCTTTGAATACAATCAAGTAAGAATATTTATCTAGGTGCTGTGCTTGTGCATGTTGTTGAAAATGACCCAGTCCTCACAGAATGATTGCTTTTTCTCTCTGGAATCTAAATCTTGAGCAGAAAAAGGTAAGCCAGCAATTGTTCTGGGATGAAACTGGAAATTAGTGGTAACTGTGCTTTTTTTTATATTATTATTATTGGGGTGAAAAGGATAACTATTGCATTGTTCTGTAACTGTGCTTTTTAACCGAGATCTTGGGTGGCTCTGACTACAGATCTTTATCTAACTGGGTTTTCTAGACTTTGTGTTCATTTTTGAGAGTCCTGCTAAATCATTCCTTTCCATTGATTCCCTACTAGTTTTATTTACTCAGAGTTGATTTCTACTGCTTGAAAAGAAGTAATTTTAATCAACGTGTCCAGATTTGGTATTTATTCTGCCCTTTCATTCACTCTTGAGTGTATTATTATTATTATTATTATATTATTATTATTATTATTATTTGATGTCTTCTAAGTAAACCATCTCTGCTATCCCAAAAAGATTGAACTTGAAGTCTACTTCTGACTCTCTGGCCCAGAGCTCCTTCTTGGTCAGTTCCACAACTCCTGGTTTAAAATACCTAGTCTACACTCCAGGCAGGGCAATTGATGACTTATTTAGATTTGATATTAAATGTATACTAAAACTATATAAGAGCAATAATATAATAAAGCTATTCACAAAAGAAAGACATCCATCCTCCAAAAGAACTAAATAAATTTAAATATCATCTTCTTTCTTTTCCCATGACCTTGTACTTAGCATTCTGGCTGTACCAACCATAATTCCCAAGCAAATTGCTTCAACTATAACCCCATGCACTTGCAACCATTCTTTCAGAAAAAATATTTTCTCAACCTTCTGTCCCAATCTCTGTCTGTAAACTCCACACCTTATGCATATCACAGGTGATAAGTTTGTAACCGTTTATGGGGTTTATTAGCATTTTCAAGGCACTGTGCTACCTTTACGTGGATATCACACATAAGCCTCGTAAAAACACTAGGAAGCAGGTACTATAAAGCCTACTTTACAGATGAGGAAGCTGGCTTTGTAGTATAATATTATGCATTAGTGAAGTAGCCAAAGTTGGATTTTGAGCCAAAACATATGTAGCCTATAGATTGTGCTCGATATGACTTCAGTAAACTGTCTCTTCATGTTTTCAGTGGTTATTTATTTATGTCTACACTTAAAACTTCTAATTTTGTATATATTATATAAATATATATACACTGTTTTTATATATAACATATATATATATATATATATATATATATATATTATAGTGTTTTCTTTAAAGAACTTTGACTAGATAGGTGCCTTCTTCCCTCCAGCAAACCTTTTCTGACCTCATTAATATTTTTAATCATTTTCTCAGTAGTGTAGCTAGTGTATCACACCTTGTTTAGTTCTGATTTCATTCTCATTTTATCATACTTAACTCTTCATATTTCTACTTTTTACGTGAATCTTTTAAGTTCCTTAAAAGTATAGAATCAGTTATGGCAGAGGATGTGTGGGATATACAGTAAGAGAATCAACACCCAAGCCAGGTATATCTGAACAAAAATTCCAGATTTCTGCTTACTACTTTTCAGCAAGTTGTGTAGCCTAAAAACAAAAGCTTCTCCCTGAGACTTAGTTCTCTTATCTGTAAAATGAGGATTTGTAATACTTACAATGCAGAGGATTTAGCCATAGCAAGAACTAAGTACTTATTGAATCAATGCTATCTAAGGATTCAATATAAGTTACTAGCCCATTTTGACTTTCACTTATTTCTTATCTCTTTAAGATTTTACAGAAGGATTTCCCTTGTCTCTTTAGGATCTTGCAGAATATAATTATATATATTTTTTGCATTATATAAAGTAATAATGTATTAAGTCTAACCTTTTAATGTACAAATCTCATAAATGAGTACAGCAAAAATAATATATAAAATATTTCAATGATCACAAATGAATGAATTAAAAGGAATTAATCCTTAGTGTAAATATGAATATATACAGGATTGAAAGAATCAGTGTCATTCTGAAAAATATTTTTATGCATGGAACAATAGCTTTATATTTTTTTACTAGACAGTTTTAAACAAAACGTGAACCTTTTTGCACTACATTCCTGTACCTTTCCACCTACTTGCCCCTCTTCCATATAGAACACTGCTGCATCATCTTGTGTGGTTAAAGTGTGACCAAATGTAATTTAGTAAGGAGAGAGGTGAAGTGACCTGAAGCATGAAATTTAAAAATGAATGTCACACCACTTTTCATATTGAATACTTAGCATTAATTCATATTGCAAGCAACTCGATGCAAATACTTTGTTGCAAAATAGTGGGAAGTAAGAGACTTTCTTATATTCATGGCAGTGGTGTGAAACTTCGAAAAATTGCTATTCAAAAAAATCAGACACAGGCACTTAGCTATGTACTGAGATTCAACTTCTGGCAATTTGAATATATATCCCTCACCCAATTAGACTCATTCTATCAAGTTAGGGAACTGGCAGATAACTGCATCACTTGGATGCACCTATGTGATTCAGGCTGATTTCTGATGGGATCTCCTAAGGCAACAGGCCCCTTCAGTCTGTTACATGCATACTTCTTTCCCCAGAAAAATATATGCATTTTTTCAGGTCAGTTCCCACTTTTTTTTTTCTTTTTTTCTTTTCTTTTACTTCAGAATAGAAGGAGTCATTTAAATGACTAAAAACAGAAAAAAAATGCAGAAAATGGGAAAGAAGTATCAATGGATATTAAACTATGTTTGTAATATCTTGGCCAGACTTGTAAGAGATTTCTATAGATATTTCCAAAAGAGATATTTCCAAAACTGCTTTTCAGCAATTAACATGGTTTGGTATGTGAGTTTAGTAGGTGAAGTATAAGCTCCCTGTTCCAATCTCAAACGTGAGATTCCTAAGCTGCCTGATTTATACAATGAAATCCTACCTTCTATCCCTTATTTCAAACACTAATTTGGCCTCTGATAAGAAAGACTGCGTATGTTTATTTATATATTATCGTCATCTCAAGCATGGACACTTTAGATGCCCAGTCACAATTCTGGAGTTACATGAATGATAACTTCAATCTATCCTTTAGATAATATAAAGTTTAGGGGATATATGAATGATAGATCATAGAACAATTCTGCTAAATCCACAGCAATAAAAAAAAAAAACCTAGACTGAGAAGAATTCTCTTCTGTTGCTCATATAATCTAGACATAACCACTTAATCAAAGAGTTCCACGAGTACATCAGGTATGAAGTGTATGTCTTTGAAGGAACATATGCGATTGGATGTTTAAATTGTTCTTTGCTTGTGAACACCCAGACTCACTTCCTCAAAGCTATAAATCAAGTCCTTAAATGTACTTCAAAATGTTAGATGAAAGGAATAAAAGCAATACTTTACTTCCCATTGCAATCCATAGTTCGACGGTAAAATGTTGGATTGGTGGCCAGGGAAACTTTTGATTTTGTGGATTTCAGATCAAACTCACTGCTTTCATTTTTATGTTTGGGCACCATTCAAACCAAAGCTTTGAGGCTTTTAGACCTTATAAAGCACCATGTAAAGTATCAAAGGATTAAAAAAATATCAGTGAAAATCAGATTGATAGTTTCATTTTAAAGGCATATATACCTACATAACATCAAGGTGTAATGTGAAGCTGCTTGTTCCTGACTACCCATAAAAATAGAATTATTTTCTATCAAAAATAATATCTAATATGTGTTTGTTTGCTATGATCTATGCTTGATAGAAAGGAATTTGCAATGAGGTAATTGAACTTGATCCGTTTCTATAAAAAGCAGTGACGATGATTGATTAAATTATTTTGCTTTTGCAAACCGTATGTAGCTGATGATTTTTTCTTAGATTTAAAAAATATAAAATAGATGTTAAATATTATGTTTTAAATAGCATAAATTACAACTAAGGCTTTGTTTAGGTTTGTTCATTTAAATGTATTCATTATCAGAGACGATACACTAGAAAAATGTAATTTTTTGGATGAATTTATTTGAAAATACTATGCATTATGATTTTTTAAATGATGTTATTTTATTGCATTTCAATAGGTAATCAGATTCAACTTATTTTACTTCCAAATAAACCACCTTCTCTAGAAGGTATGGAAATATAAGTACAGCTTTTACTTACTTTTCTATGATATAGGAAAGTACTTTAACCTGTCTAGATACAGTATTCATAATAATTTGACTGAAGTTAACTCTGTCTTATACCAGCTCTAGACATGCTGAAATTTCAAACCAAAGTGGGAAAAAAACAAACAAACAAACAAAAAAACCATAATATTCACTGCAAAAGATTTGAACTTGCAGAGTATTTCGATTGTTTAGGAAAATAATTGATATAAGCTGAGATAGAATTATTTTAAGTAAAATAATAAGATTATATTTAATTATATAACTTTGTTATATATGTGCCCCAAGATAGTATTTATCTATCAAGCTATTTTGTTTAACAGGCGCATACCATATATTTAGCATATACTTTGTTTCAACATTATTTAGATGCGTATTATGTATTCTATTCCTCTCAGTAGGTGTTGAACATATACAGAAAAGGAAAAAGATAGCCTATTACTATACTGTAGATAGTAGAAAAAGATGTCATGTAGTCTTCTGGGTCAGAGGCAAAATATTTTATCATTTAGGGCAAAAGCTTAGCAAGAATGTGGTCAGCATGAGGTTCACCCTGCTCCCCCGAGTCCCACAAATTCCTTGAGGGAGGCAAGGTGTCTATGGTGGAGGCCTGCACACACGTGGGTGTGTTAATGGAGAGCTTGCTAGATTCACCTCTTTTATAGAAAACAAAAAGATACCGGATTTCTGTCTGGCGAGAGGTATTCTCTCATCCCTCGTGGCTGCTCACCACAAATACAACCCTAAGAAATGGCCCAAATAAAGAGCATTCAGCCTTCAATTTTTGAAATATGTAGCAAGAATTGTATAGGTCCATGGTAGATCACCATTCCAGCAGACTGTTTAAGAAAGAGCATACATGTTTGAAATTTGCAGATGAAAACAAAAACCTTTAAAAATGATAGTGAAGATGTACAAAGCAACCAAGTATAATTCATAGGAAAGAAAAATACCATAAAGATGATTCAATGGATAGATTGAACAGCAGAATAGCTGAATAGAGAAGTATTAAACTAGAAGATAGAAGAACCTATTCACAGGAAAGCACAGAGAAAATGAACTTTGTCCTTTTTTGGCTTGTGTGGTATCACTTTGTTTTCCTGATTTGTATAATAAGGTATTAAAACATGAAGACTTTGATGCCAGGTTATTGTTATCTCAGTCCTACCATGTAAGAACTTTGTGATTCTGAAATACTGTGTAAGCAGAGTGAGCCTGAGCCTTCTCATTTTTGAATAGTGATGAATGTCTCACAGGCTCTTTTGAGAATTAAACATTTTAACATGTGAACAGTTCAGGTTATTGCATTTTTTTTTAATATTAGATACCTCAGGTATCTACTTCTTCCTTCCTTTACTTGACCTTGTCTCAACTGCACCTGACAGCTTCACTAATTCATTCGTCTCTTCAATCCTCCCAGTCCAAGGCTTTTAATCTTGGTCATGGCCAAAACATTTTTTTCCTCTTTTTGAATAATTTCATCCACGCACATATTCTAGCCACTTTGTAATGAATAGTTCTTTACTTTCATATCAGCTTTGATATCATTTTCTTTCATTAACTATAGATCATTTGGAAAATTTGATTTATGTAAAAAAACAGGCAGACTCATGGCCTCATCATTTCATCAAGCCTGGTCTCCTTTCTGAATTCTTTTTTTTTTTAAGCTGAGCCATCCTGTCACTGGTTGGCAGCTCAGCGGCAGCTCAGCTCGGGCCGTGAATGTTCAAACCAGGGTCCCTGTTGCTCAGAGCTCAAACTCTTGAGCGAGCTCTTAACCAACTGAGCCACTCGGCCGGCCCTCCTTTCTGATTTCTTATTGCAGTGAATGTCTTCATTACATAGCCACTTATTTTAAAGTGAGGAACTTGAAGAGTTTTGCACAATTCCTTTCTCTCTCTCACTTTCTCCATGCAGTTAACACCCAAGTCTAGCTAATTTCATCTTCTAAATGTTTCTCAGATATGTCTTCCCTTTTATGCTATTCTACACGTAATTTCTCAGCTGCAATACGCCAATGGCCTACCTTTATAACACCAGCCTCCAGGATAAGTTCAAACCATCTTCCATATCATTGCTAAAGCAATCATTCTAAAGTCCAATTGCATAGTTCTATTTGGAATATTTACTCCATATATTATGTTTCTCTAAAATCACCATTAAGTAACTATAAAAAATATATATAAAACAGTAACTCAAGCATTAACTTCTCAAAAAACAGTGGCCTTATCTTTCAACCATAGATTTGGTGCCAGGTGTTCATAGTCCCATAAGAACAGGGATATATTTTTCAGGAAATATGGAAGTGCATATCTTTCTCAGACCTTATTTCATCATATTATGAGTAGAGATGTACTTCTTTGTATCTCTCACTAGATAAGTTTTCTATACATAACAAACATTTATTTATTGATTAGTAATTGCCAGGGAGTATGCTAAATCTATGCATGGATTACTTCATTTACTTCTCATAAACTCCATTAAAGTATGTAATGATATTATGAGAATTCCACAGATAAGGAAACTAAGGCTCAAGTTAAGAAACTTGCTGAAAGTCCCATCGATAGAGATAGTAATGAAAACACAATTCAAACTTAGACAAGGTAGCTCCAGAGCTAGTTTTCTTAACAACTGTAGTATACTCCCTCCTTTAGACATCAAGAACTATTTCTGCTTCTGTATCTTCAATGTCTAGCACAATACCAGAACGGTATTAGACATATTATAAATATTCACTGGATAATTACAAAAATGAATGAATGACAAACGAGTGAATAAATGAATATGTAAATAGAGTGTTTTTCACTTTGATATAGTAGATTTGCATAAAAAATAATATTTGGCCAGAGCTCAAGCAAGAGTCTGCGCATACAATACTAATAAAAACCACATAAGAGTCAAAACATTCATAAAAGAAAATACATAATATTTTTAAATTAGGGAGTGTTCTCTTATAGTTTATAAAGATTCAAGTGATGGCCATGTTTTGAATAAAAGTATAAGGCTGTTTTATGCTAAGATAGATAGATTCAAAATATAGCCATATACAAAATAAATCTGCAAAATCGTCTTTGCTTCCAAGCCACTAAATATTTAGTAAATTTAGAAATGACGACTATGAGCACCTTACCAAAATTCAACATCGTCATATTCCTCATCAGTAAAATGAGAACAATGGGCTACACAGTCTCAAAGGCCCCTTCCAGCTCCATGATTTAGAATCTTCTGACTTAATTTATATCTTATGTTTTACGAGTGCACAGCATGTTTTCTTTTAGTTCCAGATTCATTTCTTTCTTTCTCTCAATCTGTAGACTAGTTCTGATTGTCATGACTAATCTATAGACTAATTTGTAAGGGGGAAAAAATCCACTGGGGACATTGCAATGAATCCACAATTTGAAAAATCCACAATTTGGGGGACCTGCTGTGCCTGGATTGAAACAGCTGTTTCAAGAACCTTAAGCATCTGGGGAAGTCATCCAAAGAAAGGCCATCCACTGTGCTTTGATCTCTCCACTGAAGCACTGCCTGCCCATATGTTTGGTGAGAGCCCAGGCTGTGAGACCCATGCCTAGGGCTAGCATTTCCCCTTGTTTCTGCCCAGGAAGTGGCACAAGAGTGTTTCTAATGTATAAGTGAAATAAAATTTCATTATGGTAGAGCGCTGAATGAAACTGAGGTTACATGACATTACATTAATTAGTTGAGTAAGTCAACACTGTGCTTTATAAGTGAATAAAAGGGAAAATTAAAATGAAAAGAATAAAAAGGGAATGTTTAAAAATATGTACAGAACTGGGTTTTTAAAAAATGTTCTAAGCTATTTTTCTTTATCCTTTAATAAGAGTTATCTGAGTATATTCATAACTACTTCTATTTTATAGACAAAAAACTGATATTTAGATCATTAATTAGTAGCCCATAATTAGTGAATGTGGGGTCTGGATTCAACCCAAAATCACCTGTTACAAATTCCTTACCCTTTCCACCACCACACACCATCCTAAGAGAAAGGGTGACAGGCTAGTTATATTCAAGGCATATTTAACTTCCTAAAATGCATTGTACACATGTATTAAAGGAAAATAATTTATGGGATGAAAAATAATTTGCACAGGTTGTCATCTAAGAGACAATTTTATGTAACCTATTTCTGTAAAAACACAAAGTATTTTTATAGAATATTAAATTTTATTTTATTCCCTGTCAGTCAAAACAGTTAATTAAGAATATGATTGAATATTGATGATGGATGCTAATCCCGCATTATTTGATTTATACAAAATTGACATTTAAAGTATCCTTAAATACTTAAACCTTTTTGTGTGAATCATGGGAAAAAGTCAAGGATATCACTCAGTCAGAACAACTCATTTTTGATAACTACCTTTGTCAGAAACCACTACCTGACTTAGTTTCCTCCTTTTATTTTTTAACACCTCAAACAACTAAACACAATATTTCCCAGACTTAGGCATATGACCTATGAGTTGCAAAAAGCACTTGTTGGATGGATCCAAATTAGTTTGTTAAGTATGAAAAACTCACTGAAATGCATACTTTGCCCTTTGCCCTTTCCCTTGTTCCTGAATGCAAGATGGGCATGGTGCTAGTTGTGGAACTTTCAATTAGGAACGATGAAGAGACATGTCTGAAACACTACCCACTAAGGGAGGCTGAGAAAAGAAAAAAAGGGACTTACTGTTGTAATGGATGCTGGAGCCACTGAAACAGTCCCAGCATGTCTGGCTTTGGCCATGTTCCATGATTCAGATAAACTGGTATTTAGTTATGTCACTATTTAAGGGGTTCTCAGTTATATGCAGCAGAACACAATACCTAACACATTTACCTTGAACCAATCATGTATCCAGGGTAAATGATGGGAACTGACTGGCTTATGTCCAGTCTACTGCCTCTTACCTCACTAATTTCTGTCCATTTAGATATAGTACTTTTAAATCAGGCCAGTCAGGGCCCACATTACAAAACTCATCTAGATGATATAAAATGGGGGGAAATCCAGATCCTGTTAAAAAGGGAAAAAGAAATAATACATGATAGGCAGCCTCTCATAAATGTCCACTATAATATCCATGTACCATAATTTATTGAAATGGTCCTCCATTTGGGGATACCTAGACTGTTTCTATGTTATTATCATAAGCAATGTCTTGTTAAACTACTTTGTAGATAAATCACTTTAAGAATTTTTGTAGTTTTTTTTTTCTTTTTACTAGATTACTAGAAAGAGAATTACTGGTACAAATCTTATTAAATTTTCTTAGAACGCTTAATATAGTTTGCTAAATTGATTTTCATGTTTGTTTCAATATAAACTTCTGTCCCAAGTGTGTAAGAATGCTCATTGAAAGTATAGTTACCATCATCATCATCATTTATTTCTATCATCATATATATTTTGCTTAGTTGCATATGCAAAAAGTATCTTATGCATTTAATTTCTTTGATTTAAACAGTTTTAGTTTTTAAATATTATGCATGTTTAGTTGTAAATCACAGAGTAGTTCATACAGATTTCAAAAGTGAAAAGTATTATTTAAATAAATGTCACTTAAAATCTCTGGCAGTGGTTCTCAAGCTTGAAAGTATGCATCAGAATCACCTGGAGGGCTTTCTTTCCCCATCTTTAAGGAGGTATAATTGACAAATAAAATTGTATATATTTATTGTGCATAACATTATGATTTTATGTATATACACAAATATATTCCATATGTATTATGGAATATATATGTGTATGTATTATGATTTTTTATATACATATATATTACATTGTAAAATGATTACCGTAATCAAGTTACTTAACACATCACCACTGGTATAGTTACCATTTTTTGTTTGTGTAATGAGAACACTTGAGATTTACCCTCAGAAAAATCTCAAGTATATAAGATAGTATTATTAGCTATGGTCAACATGCTTCCATTAGATTCCCAGAACTTATCATCTTATAACTGAAAGTTTGTGCTCTTTAACCAACATCTCTCCATTTCCCCCACCTCCTGCCCTTTGACAGCCACCATTCCACTCTCTTGTTTCTGATTTCAACTTTTTAAATTGCACATATACGTGAGATCATACAGTATTTGTCTTTCTCTGTCTGCCTTATTTCACTTAACATAATTCCTTCAGATGCATCCATACACTTGCAAATGGAAAGATTTCCTTCTTTTTTACTGATTAATAATATTCTATTGCATATGTATACACCACATTTTCTTAGGGGACACAGGTTGTTTTTGTATGTTGGCTATTATGAATAATGCTGATATAAACATGGAAATGCAGGTAGCTGTTTGAGATACAGAATTCATTTCCTTCATATATATACCCAGAAGTGGGATTGTTGTATCATATGATAACTATATTATTACTTTTAACTTTAACTGTATTTTCTTTTTGTGAACAGTGTAATTAATTTTCTGAGTATTGTATTGTCTTTGTCTAAGGATTGTCTTTATCTTGTTCATATGTGCCAAATGTTTTTCCTAGTTTCTTAACTGTGTTTAAAACTTTAAAAAAGTATTTTGAATGGCACAATTTCAAATTTTAGAATAGCCCAAGTCTGTGGAATATGTTTTGCGAATTGTTACATTGCTTTCATTTTTAACTATAAGTCAGTCAATTATTCATTTACAATTTTTTATAGCATTATGTTTTTAAAAATAGCTTCTTGTTTTGTTGATTATCTCTATGGGCAGTTAATTAATCTTTGATTAATTCCTTTTTTTAATTTTTATCAATTTCTTTCCTACAATTCCTTTTGGATGGTAATATTTTTTCCAGCATTTTTACCAAATTTCTCATTAATGTTTAATANTTATAGCTTTTGTCTTAAAGTTTATTTTGTCTGGTATAAGTATTGCTACTCCAGCTTTTTTGTTTGTTTGTTTCCATTTATATGAAATATCTTTTTCCATGCCTTTACTTTCAGTCTGTGTATGTCTTTCAACCTGAAGTGAGTCTCTTGTAGGCAGCATAGGTAAAGGTCTTGCTTTATTCTCCATTTGGCCTCCTATCTTTTGATTGTATCATTGACATTGAAAGTAATTGTAAATAGGTATGTATTTATTGTCATTTTATTATTCATATTTATTATTATTATTATTATTATTATTATTATTATTATTTTCATCTTAAAAATATCCCTCTAAGATTCCTTGTAATACTGGTTTGGTGATGATGAACTCCTTTAGCTTTTCCTGGTCTGGATAGCTCTTTATCTGTCCTTCGAATTTAAATGATATCTTTGCTGGGTCAAGTATTCTTTGTTGTAGGGCCTTGCTTTTCATCACGTTGAATGTTCCCTGCCAATATCTTCTGGCCAGCAAAGTTTCTGTTGTGAAATCAGCTGACAGTCTTATGGGAGCTCCCTTGTAGGTAACTAACTGCTTTTCTCTCACTGCTCTTAAGATTCCCTCATTGTAAAAACAATGATCTTTGTTTTTGTAAAAACAAAATCTTTGGCATTTTAATGATGTGTCTTGGTATGGAATCTTTGGGTTCTTCTTATTTGAAACTCTTTGCATTTCCTGAGCTTGAATATCTATTCCCTTTGCCAGGTTAGGGAAGTTTTCTGTCATTATTTGCTCAAATAGGTTTTCAATCACGTACTCTCTCTCTTCTCCTTCTGGTACTCTTATGATTCAAATGGTGGTACACTTGATATTGTCCTAGAGGCTCCTTAAATTGTCCTCACTTTTTTGGATTTTTTTTT
>NW_017732429.1:148055-152719 GCF_001890085.2 Hipposideros armiger | reverse complement strand
TTCACTATTCATAAATCCATTTTTATGTTCCAGATCTATAGGTATGAGAACGTATTTGTTATGGAATTACTAATGTTATAATGTATTCAAGGAATGTTTCTCTTTGTGGAGTTGATATTTTGTAATTTCATGAGCCTGTCTTTGCAACCTAGAAGCAATACACGTTTTGTACTTGCTGCATGGGTCTTTGAAAAGCATGTGGGGAGTAACATCAACAAGATGGCAGAAGAGGAGGCTCCTGACTCTCCCTCCTCCAAAAGAGGAGTGTAAGGAAATAGGAACAGACAGCTACCAAAGGGTCCATTCCCTCAGAAAGAAATCCAGAAACTAGTTGAGAGTCTTCTACACACCAAGCAACTGAGAAAAGACTTCCCTTAAAATAGGTAGGAAAAGCTAAGACACACTGTCATCAAAAAGCCCACCCCTAGCGCAGCGCCATATAATGGAGAAGAAACCCCCAACTCCCAGCTTTTCTCTGAGGAGTCAAGATATCGGACTGCACATGTAATGCACCAACTTGTGTTGCCTGTTTCTTGTAGCTGCAAGGGCCTGGCATTCACTAGCCCCCTAAAGCCACAGAGAACACAGCCCAGTTTAAAGCAGCAGAACAGCACACCAGCAACTAAAGCGACAGTTCCCTGAGAAGGAAGAGGGCAATAAAGCCCAGCTTCCTGCTTCTCCCTGGAAGGGTCCAGGCTGCACATCTAGTATTCAGACTCTTCCAACTCTTCCTACTGCTGCTGTGTCACCAGAGATGTTGTTGGAGGCTTGTGCGGATGTCCAAGAGAGAAATCACCCAGAGCAGTGGTGAAGGGGCTCTTGTCTCCATGCAGGAAAGAATTCAGGAGCCAGACAGATGCAGGAAAGCAAAAGCGATTTACTGAAAATGAAANCTTCCCATTTTGGTTACCTCCCTGTATTTGTTTCTATGTATTAGGTAGGGCTGATATTTCTCCTTGTCTTAGTAGAGTGACTTTATATAGTAGGTGTCCTGTGGGGCTCAGTGGCACAGTTTTCCTGGTGACCTGAGACGTGGACTCCAAATGTGTCCCTTGTATGGGCTGAGTGTGCCCTCCTCTTATAGTTGAGCCTTGGTTGCTATTTGTGTGCCATTGGGAGGAACTGAACTTAGGACTTGTTGGTTATGAGGAAATGCTGTGACTACAGTAGAGGAGTTGTGGTACCAGGGCTGACTCTGCAGAGCAGGATTTGCCCCAGCAGTGCTATGCTGCCTGCCTAATTTGTCCCTTGGGTGTGTCATCCTTGGAGGTGGCCAGGTGATGCTTCAGCTTGGGTTGAAGCTGGGTACTGGTGTCGTCAGCCCTAGGGTCATCTGGGAGGGGACCTATTGCAGGCCAATTTCAGCTGCAGCCTGTGCACCGCCCTTGGCTACCCAACATGAGACACAAAGCAATCCACAGATGGCCCCCATCCCCACTGTGCTTGGAAGTGCTTCAAGAGGCCAAGCTGCAAACCAAGGCTGGTTGCCACTTGTGCCAGGCTTAGGGCTGCTCAGCCAGGGATACAGACACCTCAAGCCAGATGCTGCTTATGTGGGTTCTAGAAACCTTGGAGAGACCCTAGGAAACTCTGAAGCATGAGCCAAGGCAGGTGGTTTATACAAAGAAAGCCACTGGAAGTGGCTTTGGTGTGCCTGAAAGTTGGGTGCTGTAGGGTCTCAGCATCACTAGGGCAGAGCAAACAAATGGTTTTGTTACCAGGAATGACATTATACCTTGAGTTTTATCTTCTTGAAGGAAATAATTCAGTCAAGACACAGAGTTTGTGTAGAATAGGACAGGAAGAAGTTGATTAGTAAAAGCAAGTATACTCTGAGACATGGAGTGGGGCTGACCCAAGAAAGGAAAGCATCTTCTCTTTACATTGTGTGAAAATTTTTATTTTTATGGTTAGAATTGTCTCCCCTTCTCCCTCTGTATTATCTTTCCCTCTCTCTGCTGAGGTGTTCTGTCCTCCCCGCTGATTCTCAAGGTTGTTTCTCAGGGAATAAGCATGAACCTGTTAATTTCTCATGATTTATTTGAGAAGCTTATTAAAACTGGTCATGAGAAGCAGGGTGTATATTCTGATAAGAGGGATGGTTTCTCTCCCTCTCCAGCATTTTTTCTTCCAACAACATATCTTGTTTTCAATATCTTGCTGAGCAAGCAAGGTGTTTAAGTCTCAAATGAGAGCAGCTGCAAGGAGCCTTGACCCAAGTATGAGCAGCTGCAAAGAGTCTCCTTACAGTGGCTAGTTTCCTCCTTCTCCTGCCCAGTTCTAGCTTCTAGCTNGAAGTAGACAAATAATTGGATATGTATACCTAATAGTAGATGGCATTTTCTCTATTAATTCATTGGATCAGTTAAAAATAGAGAGTTTAAACTATAGACGAGATTCCATGAAAATACAGTAATACGTTGGTTTGCGAGCATAATTCGTTCCAGAAACAAACTACTTGTATTGCAAGACATTGTTCGTTTACCACGTTAAAATGTACTTGGTTTGTGAGCATGATTCATTCTGGAAACTAACTATTCGTATTACAAGACATCGTTTACCAAGTTAAAATGTATTAGAAATATTTGCTCATCTTGCGGAATACTTGCAAACCACATTACTTGCAATTCAAGGTTTTAATCTCTATAAAATGTAGAAGGTAGGTAATTATTCACTGGGTGTTGTGTCAGTCATGGAGTTATCGATTAGACTCTATAAAAATGATAAGATATAAAATAAAACATATGCCAAATATAACTAATGTATGAATAACAATATAATTAATATTATAGGGTGTCCTACTTTAAAATCATTTTTATCAACATGAAGTTGCAAAGACAACTGTTCAGTCTCCCTGAATTAGGGATTTGTCACAATGTTTGAGAAGCGCTTGTTTTCAGTTTACAGTAACAGTTATATTGACTCCATGATCGACTTTTATAAGGTAATAAGTACAATAACTGTGCAGAGTAAAGCACATAGTAAGAGGACTTTATAGAATGGTTTGCAAATGGTGAAGTTGCAACAAATGACAACTTCATCTACATATACTTAATGTTACATTTCTATGAACTCCAAAAATTATCAAAATGAGAATTTAAAGGTTCCCTACATATACTTAAGTTGATTGTATTAAAGATATTTTTTCAGGATATTAAATAACATACCATAATATTTACTAATATTTGGTTTTATCTGGAAATATGTATATTTCCATATATATATATATATATATATATGGTGTGTGTGTGTGTGTGTGTGTGTTAATTTTATTCTTTAACTTTAATTTTAATCCCCCAAAGGGTTGGGGAAAGTGAAAATAGTTCACCGTGTTTTCTTGGACAGACAAAATGTTAATAGTCAACAGATTGGNGCACCCAGGAAGTCATGATCAGAGGTGTTTATCCCTCCCAGGGTGGGAATTGGTGACATCCCATTGACGTGGTTCATTCATCTCCTCCCCCTGGGCGGGACCCTCTATTTTCCGCTTTTCCCTCTTATTTGTTTCCTCTGGAACTGTTATGGCATCAGAATCATGATCTGAGTTGTGGTAACGCAATGCAAATGACATTAACATTAGCTAAAGGTCAGGTATCCGGTCATAGGGATTATCCTTGCTGGATGAAACTGGTTCTTGTTTTTCTCCAGCAGCAGTGCTGGATACAGCCACTTGTTACTTGTGTAGCCAGTGAGGCACCTCACCTTGTACTCTGGAGGGCATCGTCAATTTCCTAGGTTACATGCCCTGCCTATGGATGCTGACAGGTTCATCTGGGAGTTTTGCCCTTTTCTGGCTGGTGAGGTGGAGTATCTTCTACAGTGGCCGCCTACAGCTGTTCTTTTGTGGTAGACGGTAGGAGCCCTTGGCGTGTGAGGCAAGTGTGCACTTCCAGGTGGGTCCTCCCTCTGCCCCTTCCCTCTTTCAGGGTAAAAAAATAAAACATAAGACTCCAGGTTTTACTGAAGGAGTTGGGCTTCATTTGGTGCGCCCTGACTTTTCTGGCTGAGGCATCTAACTTGCTGGCATCTGGCGGGGGCCCAGCATTTGCTAGTCCCCCTGGGTTTGCAGTGAACAAGGTGGCAGTTTTAATAGCTCTGCAAGCTCTCCTGTGACTTCTTTCCCTGGCTCACTCTTGCAATCAAGTCTAGCTCCCAGTTTCTCCTGGAGGAGGTTAGACTACACAGCATGTGCCTGGCTTTTCCATCTGCTTTGTGAGGGTTGGGCTTCTTACTGGTTTGTCTGTGAGTGCCTGGGAGCTGAAGGACCAGGAATTGCCAGCTTTCTGGGAGTTGAAATAACAGGTGGGCACATCCCATGGCACCCCTCCAACCCCTTACTCCAGAGATGGAAGTAAGTCTCTAGCTAACCCACCGATCTCTGAGAGCTAACGGGGCCTGGCGTCTGCTTATCCCATGGGAATGACAGAGCAAAGCAATGGTGGGGGCGCGAGCGTGATCTGAAGGGGTGTGCTGGCATCTGCCACAGCTCGCCTCCCCAGCTTGCTGATGAGCAAGTAGGCAATAAACTTCAGCTCCCATGTTCTCCCTGAAGAAGGAAGTATTTGGACCACACATTTAGCACCCCAGCTTTACAGCTGCTACCCAAGGAGCTGGCTTCTATCTTGTTTGCCTCCAGGAGCTGGAGGGGATTTGTCACACCCTAG
>NW_017732429.1:136075-138910 GCF_001890085.2 Hipposideros armiger | reverse complement strand
AAGTGATCTCATTAAAATGTAAATTAGACCATGTCACTCTGCTCAGCCCCATCCAGTGTTTCACTAAGAGTTAAAATTAAATTATTTTAAATTACATGCAGAATTCAATATAATCTGGCACCCATGATCCTCTGATATTATCTCTTATTATTTTCTCACTAACTTGCTGTACACCAGCCATAGTGACCACCTTTCTGCTCCTTAAACACAGCAGACATGTTTGTCTCACAGGCTTTTTGCATTTGCTGTTTCCTTTGTCTAGAAAGAAATCCCTCTATGTATCTCCATTGCTCTATCCCTCATGTCTTTTAGGGCATTACTTAGCTCTCATTCTTTCATTGAAGTATTTTTCCTCAATAGCATTCTCTGCCCTCTTTACTTGTCTCTACTTAATGTATGGAATCAACAGTTTATATATTGTTTTATATTTTGTTTCAGTTTTGTGTCACAGTTTGTCTTTCATCACTAGAACATAAGCTTCATGATAGCACAGGATTTCTGTTTTGTTCATTGCTAAAACAGTAATGTAAAGTAGGAGTAGAATAATTATTTGTTGAAATATTCATATAAAAATGATTATGTTTATGTTTACTTTGGTATTGGCTTTTTGTTTGTTTATTTGTTTGTTTTTCATAAAGAAGACCCGTTAATATTTCTTGTAAGGCCAGTTTAGTGGTGGTGGACTCCATTAGGAACTATGTCTCCTTAAATTCTAAATGATAACCTTGCTGGATAAAGTAGTCTAGGTTATAGAACTCTTCGTTTGAGCACTTGAAATATATCTTGCCACATTCTTTCTGGCCTGTAAAGTTGCTTCTGAGAAATCAGCTGATAGCCATATGGGGTTTCCCTTTTATGTGACTTGTTTTTTTCATTTTTGTTGCCATTAATATTGATACTTTATCCTTAACTTTTGCCATTTTTATTAGACTATGTCTTGGTGTGGGTCTCTTTGGGCTCTTGTTTGGAACTCTCTGTGTTTCCAGGACCTGGATATGTTTCCTTTCCCCATAGAAACTAACACCAAAGAGATGATTATCACAGTGGAGGGAGCAGGGGAATGATTGAAAAGTGGAAGAGAAATATAATCAATAATATTGTGATAAGTTTACACGGTGACACATGATTATTCAAGTGAGTAGGGAAATCACATTGTAAGGCATAAAAATGTTGAATCACTATATTGTACACCTAAAATGAATATAACCAGTATAAGATTGTATATTAACTATACTTAAATAAAAAAATAAATGTAAAAATAAAATGAAAGCGAAAAATAAAATAATGATTAGGTTTACGTAACATAGCATTGGTAAGTTACTTTATTTCTAGTAAAATTCTTTAATGTTCATTTTATAATTCAATCAGTATAATGTACATCCTTTAACTAATTGACTTGCTTTTTCTATCCCTGCAATGGGGATAATAATAAATCATGTCACCAGGCACCAGGCTTCATGATAAGAAAAAACCCATATGACTTATTTAACCCATGGTGAGATAGGTTA
Organism: Hipposideros armiger; assembly: GCF_001890085.2. Taxonomy (NCBI): domain Eukaryota; kingdom Metazoa; phylum Chordata; class Mammalia; order Chiroptera; family Hipposideridae; genus Hipposideros; species Hipposideros armiger. The sequence continues at coordinate 137,402 of NW_017732429.1, read as the reverse complement.
TTATGTTTCAGTCAAGCTCTGGAATAGCTGTGTATGTAAATTGTTTTGTGTGTGTGTGTGTGTGTGTGTGTGTGTGTGTGTGTTTCTCTTAGTTTTGCCACCATTTAAAAATGTTTGTTTAAGAGAAAAGATTAATGAATGAACAATGCTAATTAGAGTACCATTGTAGATAACTCTAAATCCCTCTCTCCTGAGGGCAGAGCAATGGATTATCTTGGACTGAGTTATAATCAAGATCACATAGATTGTAGAAGAATATAAAGAGAGTGGGAGGAGTTAGTAGAACCAAGAGCTAAGTAAACAATTACAGTCCAACAAGCAAAATAAAGATGGTTACCACCCAAGGTGACCAAAAGTAGAGATTAAACTGAATATATAGAGCAGGGCTCATTAGAACCAGATAAATAAAACCACAACAACCTTAGCAAGTCAAAGAGAGTTGATGAATCAGTACAATTTCCTGGAATAAAACTCATTGCCTATGGACTTTTTGGATGTGCTATGGGGTGTGACATAAAGATATTCTGAACTTAAGGAGATTAGAATCTAATGTAAAGCACTAAATACATAAAATATTAACAATATACAATAACAGACATTTTTTAAATTAAATTACACAGAATTTTAAGCCCTGATAGTTGCAATAGAAAGTCAAAGATCATGTAGAATAGAAGTTTCAAAATCTAAATGAATATGACATAACTAGATTTTCTTAAAACATTTTTAAGTGTGCAGTGCATTTGAGTCATTTAGACCATGTTGGTTCAATATTATGTCTGTTTGCTCTTTTGTCTGTTTGTTTTGCTTTAATTTCAAAATTTTTTATTAAGATATATGTAACATACAATATTATATTAGTTTCAAGTTTACATCATAGTTATTCAACAGTACCCACCTGGCATTATACTTAGTTATCACCATGCTATTTATTATGTTCCCTATGCTAAAGAAGTGATCACAATGAAAAGCACAGCAACAATTTGACACCGTACCTCACTTTCACAATATTGTTGACTATATTTCCTATGCTGTATATTACATCCTCAAGACTTATTTGTCTTATACCTGAAACTCTTATTCCCCTTTATCTTGCCCCCCCCTGCTTTTTAATTTTTTAATTACAGTTGACATTCAATATTATTTTATATTAATTTTAGGTGTATAGCATAGTGGATAGACCTTTATATAATTTATGAAGTGATCCCACCTGGCACTATACATAGTTATTACCATATTATTGATTATATTTCCTATTCTTTACATCCTCATGACTGTTTTATAACTAGCAATTTGTATTTCTTAATCCCTTCACCTTTTCACCCTGGCC
>NW_017732429.1:123585-129250 GCF_001890085.2 Hipposideros armiger | reverse complement strand
TATATATATATATATATATATATATACAACTGGATATATGTATATCCTGTGTATTTAGCACATTTATTATGCATAGATGTTGTATATCCCTATAACAGCAGATTTTGCTTTATATGCACATTATAATAATGACAAAATGGAAATGCTTGACTTTAATTTAAGGGTTAAGAAAAACTTTTAACGTGATATGCAAGGGCTTTTTGGGGGGCTGGGGGAAGCACCATGACTATGCTAGCAAATACCCTCCTGAGCACTATATCTGGGTAGGATCTACGTTGTTTATAACTCTGAGCAAGTTACTTAAATACCTTCTAAAATGATAATTGTGTTTGCCACCCAACTAACTTACAGTATTGTGAAAGTTTACTAATTAATAACAGCATAGCATTCTCCCAGTGTATAAAATATTGTGTTTATGCTAATATATCATTTCCAAAGCTGAAAAGTCTTTTATTTTATTTTGCAATGACAGTAACATTCCTGTTTCTGAAAGATATTTTATCCATAAATCTTAAATCAACTTATTAAAATAATCCATATATTACTATTAATTATCCTTTAAGTGGTGAATCTCAGACATAAATGTACCAGCATCTCATTAGTAAACAGTGTTATCAATGATCAATGAATTTCCCCAGCTTTGGCCACTATCTTCTCTTGCAGTACCCCATAAAAATTCTTCAAATATAACTTTTTCTTTACTTCTTTCTTACTTTCTCCTGCCTTTTCATTCCATATCTTGTATTTCTCTGTCTCTCTCTTTCTATCTCTCTCTATTTCATCTTCATCTCTATTTCTATATCTTTCTATCTCTCTGTATTTTATTGAATACTGATAAGTCCCTGGTACTATTTAAGATGCTATTACACATCAGTGAATAAGACTAAATCACTGCCTTTATCATGGTGGGATATTGAGATCCTAACAAACCACACAAATGATAAATTTGCACATATCGAGAAATTCTGTGAATTAAAGCACAGCAAGTTGATGCAAAATGTTTCTAATTAGTAGTACAGGATGGGAATGGTTAGTTTTCTGAACATCTTTAGGAAAATTTTCTCTCTCAGGAGGTGACATGAGGCCTGAATGACAAAAGTAAATGATACAAACAAAGGCATGAGCACAGCAAGAGTAGACTGCTTTCATTGGATCAAGCAAAACTTTACTGGAGAAAGTGTGGGATGAATATGTAACAAATGAGGTTGATGGGGAAGGCAGATGACATATTAGGTAGAAGGGCATTGGCCAATGCCAGTGTTAGACTGTCATTCTACGTGTGTTGGAAAAGTAATGGATAACCATTAAGAGTCTCAGAGGACATCTCATGAACTGTTGTGTTGGTTAGTTATCAAATAGTTTTTCTAACAATTTTCCTCTTATACTCTAATTTGTTTACAAGAAACTTTAGCCCCTATTTCTACATCCCATATTACTATTCTCATTCACAGAAATGTTGTTCCACAGACAGCTTCCTTATCTCCTGTTTTTGCACTTGTCACAGCATTCCTCTGCCCATTGTCCCAAAGCCTTCAGGTGCCAAAGCTGCCCAGAACCAGTGTAAGAATTAGCAAAGGTGTAGTCATTCTCTTCAGTTCCATGGTGTATTTTGTCCTTTGGTTCTACTGGCAGCCTTGTTTATGCTGAATCTAACAAGTTTCAAAATGAGCATAGAATCCTATGTGCGTCTCCCTCTTTCAGAAGCCAGCAGTGTCTCCAGTTCTCCATTGCTTTGGACTTTTTTATTTGCCGCTTGTGCTTAATTTCCTGCTCTTTTAGCCAAGCCAAGAAAACAAACAAAGAAACACAACTAATGCATACTATTATAGTATATTTGCAAATGCAAATACACATCAATGTGTGGTACCAGCTCTGCCAGGCCAATGACCACCTGAGCCCAGCTGAGACAAACCTCTTACAGAGCCATTTATAGAAAATTTGTATCCATTAGGCTGAGAGCAATAATCTAATTTCTATCCATTAAAGAGACAAAAATCATCATCATATGTATTAAAGTGGTTTGATTTTAGCTGTATTACTGTAAACACTTGTTTTTTAATTAAAACTCTTCTGATTATTCAAGGAATACATATTGATTTTGAAAATTGTAAATTATGCAAAAGTGTAAAAAGTAAAATACTAGTTATCCTACAACACATACTGAATGGCTATTAACATTTTGTAAGTATTCCTGTGTGTGCATGTATGTGGTTGTTATGTATCTACTGTTTAAGAAATTGATTTTTTCCCTTAATTCATTTTGAGGATTTTTGCATCTTAAATAACTTTCAATAGTTTATAATCTGTGTTATGGTTCAATGTTATATGTTAGGCCTCCTTAGATTCTATGTTTGCTATGTGTACAACAGTTTTGTGCTCCTTTATTCTCTGTTGAGATTTTACTGATATAAACAGAACTATAACTTGATATTATCAATCTTAATATTATTTCAAATTCAAATGCTCTACAATAATAATTTTGGATATTTCGGTGAAGTTTTATTATTACATGAATGTAATTACATCTATGTCTCTCTGTGTTTTATTGGGTACATTAAATGTTATTAGTTCTTTTAGTACACCAAGTTCCAGTCTAGGATTTTTGGATTTAATTAATGTCTCATTTATTTGGAGTGTCATTGAGTACTTATTTTTTNAAATTTTCTGTGAAATGTCTAAAAAAAACGAATAGGGGGAGAGTTCAATATATTATGATTAAAATTTTTTGATACTCTGTCTTAACCTTCTAACTGTGGGGAAACTTCCCATTCATTGCCTCTGTGGAGACTGGGGAGAGCTAGGTCCGTGAACTTTTGGCAAACTGACTCTTTAGCAGCTCCTACAGTGGGAAGCACACAGCCATGTGTCTGAGCTAGCGGCAACTCAGACTCCTCAGCACAGAGTGAATCCTGCTAGATATACTCAGCGACTTCTTTCTTCTATTAGACAGTTATGTTAGCAGAGTGTGTTGAAGCTAGAGCTTGCTGTAACCCAGAAGGAAGCTTATCCTCCATCCACCTGCAATGTATCCATGGACACATCTTACCTGGAAGGAGTTAAGAAGTTTCCTAGGCTTGTCCTTTATAGCACATAACTTGACACAAGTTTTTATTTCACCTATATTTTCTAATCAGTCATGCACACCGTTTGTCCATTACCCCATTTCCATTCATTTCTATTTTCTCCATATTACAGAAAGATTACATATATCAAAAATGCAGTATCTTTCTGTTCATTGTGTGTTTAAATCTTACGAGGTTTTACCACACTTCTAATTTTGATTTCTTCTCTTCTTATCCATTCCTTTATATATTCCTTTATACACTTAACAGCATTCTAACTGCATTGACTTCAATTTTTGATGGCCAATGCATATCCTGATATTATATGTTCACCTTATTACTGAGATAATAGCAATGGCAATAATGGTTATGGGTAGTATAGTACTTATTATATGCATGTCCAGTTGTTAGTTTTTCACACATATTAACTCCTTTAATCATCACAACAACCCTGTGAGATTGGTCCAATTATTGTCCATTTTACAAATGATGAAACTGAGGCATAGAAAGGAGAACTGACTTGACAAAGATCACAGGACTAATAAGTGGTGCAGCAGGCAGTGGAGCCCTAAAGTCAAGGCTCCCAACCCTTCCGATAGTCCATCTCCTATTCATATAATTGTCAAGGTTTGTTTATGGGGAATTGGCTTTGTCATTTAAGGCAGTCTTCTATTTTTTTTTGTTTTCTTATTCCAACTTAGACAAAAATAAATGAGAATTTTTGAATTAAAAATGCCTTCATATTTGATAATTTTCTAGTTTTGGTGTCTAGACAGAATTTGTTTTTTCTAAACAGCAAAATCATTGCTCCATTTCTCTAACATCTAGTGTGACTGATGAAAAGTCTGAAGATAGTTTGATTTTCATACTTTTATGGGATAAGCTGATTTCCTTCCCTCTCAAAGTTTTTGTAGCTTCTAATTTTCTCTGATATTATAAAATTTCACAAGCCACATATCAGAATGGAAGTGTTTTCATTTATCTTATTCATCTCTTAAATCCGAAAACATGGTTAACTTCTGATTATAATATTTTCTTCTGTTATATACTTTATCTTTCATTATTTCTGCTTAACTTTATCTTTTAAATGCCTCAATATTTTTTAAAATCATTTTATTTTTATTTTTCTAGAACTGTTTCTTGTTCAAATTCTTTTTCATTATGAATAACTCTACCTATATTTAATTTTAATTAATGTTGTAAAGGTTTTGCTTCCTGTGGGGTAACTTCTCTTTATTCAACTTGATTCTTCACACTATTAATTTTCCTCAAAGTCTCAGTAATTCTTATGCAAATGGTGAAATTAGGACTAGAATTAACATGGTTAGCTAGTGCATGTGGCATTATATTTCCATAACAGCTCTCTCCTCAGTTATGGAAGATTTAGGTAAACTGAGTGTGTGGGAAGGTCTTTCTGACTAGCAAGACTCACTTTCGGGTGTAATGATGAGAAACAGATGGGCATTGTGGGATTCATACTGATGCAGAAATCAAAAGAGTTTCACTTTTGGAACCCAATAGCCATATTAGGTGCCCTTCTTCCCAGATCCATTGATTTTTTTGGACTATAAAATAGAAATATCCCTCTTGACAGGGGAGGATGAGGAGCAACATAACAGCTTGCCATGTTGTAATATGAGAAGGGCAAACATGTAGGAGATTCTCACTTTTGTGAATACATTTCTTAACTAAGTTACTCTGATTATTGTCTCAGCCGATGACTATTGTCAGTAGCCACTAAACTGGGAGAAGTTCTGACATTCTGCATTCTAATGAGCATGTTCTGGCCTTTGTCTTTATCCAGGCTTGTTCATCCCTTAATAAAATACCATACGATAATGAAAGAGAAATTGTTGCTCGGTCGTTCTCAGAACTGTAATAGATTTATGTCATTTAACTGAGGTTTTGAGAGGTGATGTAGCTAAAAGTACATGTTAAGTTTGCAATATTGATTTGGAAGCTCTAAATAAGTACTTCAGATTATTGATGCTTGTTTGGCTGGGGAAATCTGAGGTTCATGTGAAGGTGACTGGATTTGTATCTAATTCACTTAAAAATATAAGTTTTTCTTGATTTCACTTAATCCCCAGTGGTTCTTCCTGTTCCCATTTCTCTCCTTCTTCTTCATGATAAATTTGTAGATAAAGAAATGTCTACTTCACAGCCTTCACTTGCTCCTCTCTCACTTTTACGTGAGATGCCTATAACTAGAAGTTTCCCCCTACGCACTACTGAAGCTATTCAAGGACATAAAGACCCCTATGATTCTAAATCCAGTGGTTATCCATTGCTCTAGTGTTATTTATCATCAATATTTGGCCCAGTTGATAACTCAGTCCTACTCAAAATACTCTTTTCCATTTCTCTTCTGAGATATCTCCTAACTCAAAATTAACTTCTCCTAGTTTATTAAAATAAAAAGTCTTGAGTCCATTTCATGATATTTGACTTTAACATATTTTCAGCCTCAACACTCCCTCTTCCCCTTCAGCCCCAATACTGAGCAAATTGACAAAAATGTCTGGGTACTCCCTCCTTTGGTGATGGCAGGAGATTTAAACCACATAAGCCATTGGCTATGCATGGAACCCTCATTCTGACTC
>NW_017732429.1:115185-116300 GCF_001890085.2 Hipposideros armiger | reverse complement strand
CAGCCCTTGCCCTGCAGCCAGACAACTCAGTTCCCCACCCCGTATGTCCCTGTCACTTCTCTAGCTGTTGCACCAGCGCTGGAGCTCAAAGCCAGTGATTCTGTTGGTTAGTCCATGTACAGGCCCTTTGAGAGGAGTGCCCGGGACTCCAACTGCCCTTCATCTGACTCAGCCATAATTCCCACTGGTTTTACAATCAGAAATTATGGGGACTTCTCTCTCTGGCACTAGAACCCTGGGGTGGGGAGCCTGGTGTGGCGCTGGGACCCCTTGCTACTTCAGGCAAGGACCTCCACAGCAGAGATACCCCTCTTGATTTTTAATGGCCACACACGGGTGTGGGACCAGCCTGTTCTGTGTCTCTGCCCCTCCTCCCAAAATCTAGTTGGCTTCTTCTGTATGTTCTTAGTTGCAGAGCTTCGGTTAAGCAAGATTTCAAGTGATTCTCAATGATGGTTGTTCTGTAGTTTAGTTGTAATTTTGATGTGGTGGTGAGAGAAAGTAAGCACAGCATTTTCCTACGCTGCTATCTTGACTGAAACTGGGATATGTCTCTGTTTTTAAATGAAATGAAGGAAATGTCACAGAGAAAAGTTATCTTCAGTTTTGTCTCTATACCATAAAACTGTCTGTTAAAGGTATGAAAATAACTAATTACTAATAACAATTCTTTTTACCAAGTGATATTATTACAAGGAGATTGCTTAAGCCTGAATACTCTGCCCAGGTTTTATGGTATTAATGTTTTTGTATTGAAATTGTACTATAAGCAAAAGAAATGATTTGTTATAATTTAGAACAATCAGGTTTGATACTAATGCTTATGTAGTTTTAAGAAAATCTGTTGGAAAGAGACATTTAATTTACATTTTAATACATCAGGGTGCTTCTATCCACGGTGCCCAACCCTTTTTTGATAAAACCAGGATAAGTGTGTTAATGGTTGGCCTGTTAAGCAATCACTTAATATTGTTCACTAACATTTATTGATTCTTGAAAGAGACTTGCTAGTAAAGCCTCATTCCTGTACTGCTAAGATTAGGTTTATCCTGCATTAACACTTTAGTTTGATCATTTAAATGTCTCTCAAGTTCAAGTTTTACATTTTAATTTAT
>NW_017732429.1:107199-112357 GCF_001890085.2 Hipposideros armiger | reverse complement strand
AGCCTCTTGCACCTGACTTTCTTGCTGGAGTTGCAGATGATCTATATGTACCTTTTGATTTTCTTTTGATTCATTCCTTTTGATTTGATGCATCAGTGCCTCTGTCCTCATGCCTCTAAGTGGAGGGATGTTAATGGAGCTCTGCTAAGTTCACTTCAATTATTCCTCAAAAGTTCTGTTCCTTCCCACAGTGGAGGCATTTCTGTGTGTGCAAAATGTTCTGAATACTGACAGCATCCATTTTATATCTAGCAGAAATAAATTACTGGCATGTGCTAAATTATTGTATCCATACTTTCTCAGTTTTAAGAACCACTGCACCACCTTCCTTCCCCTCCCCCCCCACACTACATTGGAATAGGAACTAAAAGGATTTTTTACTTCTCCATCACCTAGAAAATATCATTTTTATTTAAAAATAAAAGAAACTCTCCAAAATCCATTCATCTTTTTTGGTCCTACACGTATTTGTCATGTTTCTCAAAAATATAAACTTTATATTTTAAAAATTTTTATTTAATTTATTGGGCGACAATGATTGGTAAAATTACATAGGTTTCAAGTGTACAATTCTATAATATGTCATCTATATATTGCATTGTGTGCTCACCACCCAGAGTCAGTTCTCCTTCCATCACCATATGTTTGATCCCTTTTACCTTCTTTTATCACCTCCCTTCCCCCTTAGCCTCTGGTAACCCCTAAACTGTTATCTGTGTCTATGAGTTTTTGTTTGTCTTATCCATTTCTTGCTTTCAGCTTCATATCCCACATTTGAGTGAAATCATATGGTTCTCAATATTTTCTGTCTGAATTATTTACCTTAGAATGATAATCTAATGATTGATCTATGTTGTTGAAAATGGCAGTATTTCATCTTTTCTTATGGCTGAGTAATATTCCATTATGTATATGTACCATATCTTCTTAATCTAATTATTTATTAAAGGACACTTTTGCTTTTTCCATGTCTTGGTGACTGTGAATAATGCTGCAAAGAACACAGGGGTACATACACGTATATATCTTTATGAATAAGTGTTTTCAAAATTTTGGGGTAGATAATCAGAAGAGGTATTTCTGGGTCTTAATTTTTTGAGAAACTTCATACTGTTTTCCATAGTGTCTGTACCAATTTACATTCCCATCTAGCAGTGTATAAGGGTTCCTTTTTCTCCACAGTCTCTCCAACACTTACTATTAATTTTCTTGCTGATAGTAGCCTTTCTATTATATCAAGTATGAGGTGGTATCTCTTTGTGGTTTTGATTTGCATTTCCCTAATAGCTAGTGAAGTTGAGCATTTTTCACGTATCTGTTGGCCATTTGTATGTCTTCTTGAGAGAAGTGTATGTTCAGGAGCTCTCCCCATTTTTAAATTGAATTGTTTGTTTTTGTTGTTGTTCAGTGCTATGTGTTCCTTATATATTTCAGAAAATAGCCCCTTTTCAGGGATTTTGTTTGCAAATATCTTGTCCCATTCAGTTGGTTGCCTCTTTTTTTTTGTTGATAGTTTCTTTTGTTGTTCAGAAATGTTTAGTTAGATATAGTCCCATTCATTTCATTTATTTTTGCTTTTACTTGCCTTGCCATGGACATCAAATTCATAAAATGCTCCTTATTATGTTAAGGTACTTTCCTTCTATACTTAATTTATTAAGTATTTTAACCATCAATGAATATTGTATCTTGTCAAATGCTTCTACATCTATTGATATGATCATGTGAGTTTTATCCTTTATTTTGTTTATGTGGTGTATCACATTGATCAAATTGTGTATATTGAACCATCCTTGCAGCCCTGCAATGAGCCCCACTTGATTATGATGTATATTCTTTTAAATGTATTGGTATGTTTGATTTCCTAGTATTTTGCTTAGGATTTTTTTATGTCTATCAGATAAATGTGTGTGTGTTATCCTTACCAGGTTTTGATATCAGGGTAATGTTGACCTTATAAAATGATTTAAAAAGTGTTGCCTCTTCTTCAATTTTTTGGAAGAGTTTGAGGAGGACAGGTATTAAATCATCCTTGAATATTTGGTAGAATTCACTACTGAAGCCATCTGGTCCTGGACCTTTGCTTTTGGGAAGGTCTTAGATGATTGTTTCAATTTCCTTACTGTTGATCGCTCTATTGGGTTGTTGGAAAACTCATGATGCATTTTTTCTGTTTTTCATTGCAATAATGAATCATGACTTTTCCGACAACCCAATATTTAGATTTTCTAGTTCTTCGTGATTCAGTCTAGGAAGGTTATATATTTTTCTGAACTTGTCTATTTCTTCTAGGTTATGGAATTTTGGTGGCATATAGCCTTTCATAGTATTCTTGGATGATCTTTTGTATTTCTGTGATATTTGTCATAACTTTCCCTCTTTTATTTCTTATTTTGTTTGTGTCTTTTCTCTTTTTTTCCTTAGTGAGTCTAGCCAGGGGTTTGTGAATTTTAATAAACTTTTCAAAGAACCAACTCTTTGTTGCCTTAATTTTTTCTAATTGTCTTTTTGTTCTCTATTTCATTTTTTTTCTAGTTCTTTAAGATGTAATGCTAGTTGTTTACTTGGGATTTTCTTGTTTTTGGAGATAGGCCTATAATGATACAAATTTACCTAGTATTACTGCTTTCACAGCATCCCAGTAATTTTATATATTTTCATTCTCATTTACTTCTTTGTCTTTTGGTCTTTCTGTTATTTCTTCTTTGACCCATTCATTCTTTAGTAGCATCTTGACTTATCTCCACATATTTTTTTTTTATTTTTTCCTCTCTTTTTCAAGCTGATCTCCAAATTCAAAGCATTGTAGTCAGAGAATGTATTTGGCATGATTTTAGTCTTCCTAAATTTGTTGAGGCTAGTTTGTGTCCCAATGTAGGGTCTGTCCTTGAGAATGTTCCATGTGCATTAGAAAATAATGTGTAGCCTGATGATGAAAAGCTCTGTAAATGTCGATTATGTCCATTTGGTCTAATGTGTCTTTTGAGGCTGATATATCCTTATTGATTTTCTGTTTGGATGATCTATCCATAGCTGTTAATGGGGTATTTATGTCCCCTACTATAACTGTGTTTTTGTCAGTTTCTCCCTTTAGTCCTATTAGTAGTTGTTTTATATATTTAGGTGCTCCCTGATTGGGAGCATATATATTGGTAAGTGTTATGCCTTCTTGTTGTATTGTCCTCTTTATCATTATGAAATGTCTATCTTTGTCTCTTGTTACGTTTTTTATCCTGAAGTCTGTTTCATCAGGTATATGTATGGCTACACCCACTTTTCTCTGGATACCATTTGCTTGGAGTATCCTTTTCCATCCTTTCACTTTGAGTTTATATTTGTCCTTGTAGCTGAGATGCATCTCTTGAAGGCAACATATGGTTGGGTTTTGTTTTTAAAATATATCTAGAAAACTTAAGTGTTTATCATTTTTTCATGGCTTTCTACTTAATAATGCACATGGTTTTCTGTGTGGGTTTAAGGGGGTGTGAGAGAACATTTCAGCAATGGGCAGGTCGGCCATGTCTTCTAGGAGTATGATCCCTAACGAGATGTAAGGTACACACAAACAATGACTACCTAAGGCAGAAAATGTAAAATGTGCTAAGTAATTATGACAATACATACCATAGTTTCTTGAAGAAGGGGAGATCACTTGTTGGACTGGCTTATTCATAGAAGGCAGTGGCATTTTACCTGAGTCTCAAAGGAGGGTTTGGTTTTAGTAGATTTAAATAGCAGTTAATCCAGGTAAGGAAAAAGAAAAGGAATTCAGAATGTGAGAGGCATGCTAGAGAGATTTAATGTGTTTCCATATGGTCTGCTTATTAGAAATGGTCATCATGATTTCTGCTAGAACTTTTGCATATTTGCAGCTGAAACTTTAGTTATTACTTTTGAGGGCATTTTGTATCTTTAAATGAATATCTATTTCTTGAATCATTTTTCTATAGTGTGTTTATTATGAAATCACACAATTTCAGCAGCTTGAAGCTGTTGCAGATATCAGCTTACATTGTTGTTCTTAAAAATATTTATTTTCTCCAACTGTTTTAGGAAAGATTTGATCAAACAGGAAAGAGTAAGTTGATCTTAGTGAACGTTTGTTAGCAAAGTTGCACCTCAAGTTTTGCTCTATAAAAAATTGGATGGCAACATAATCTTAGAATCAGAATAACTTTAATGTAACAAAAATATTTTTCTTCTTTGTACTGATAGCTTATTTCCGCAGCATTGCACTAGTGTATTGAAAAAGAAAATATCTTATTAAATGAAAGCTAAATGATGTGTAATGTATTGTGCAGCATAGGCCTCTGACTCTACTTTCTTAATACCTAATTTTCTCCACTAACAACAAAGTTGCTTTTTGTTCCAGTTTAGAATAACTAAAAGTAAAGAAAAACACTTCATTCAAAAAGATTATATTAGGCACTCCGTTTTTGGATAATCAGGACATTGTGACATCTTGAAAAAATATAGGGAAAATTTGGAATCACTGAATTTTTTGAGTATCAGAATATTTTCAGTACTAGACTGAGAGATAGTCTTAGTATGCATATTGAAGAATACATTTTCATCAGAATACAATATTTACACCTGATACAGTATTTCTGAGACAGCTTATTTTCTTTCTCCCATCAATTAGTTTTTCATATATGTTTATGATCTTTTTAGTCTGAAACAAAAGAGTTTACTCTAAAAATATCTGTGATTTTATTTTTGCATGCTTAAACATTATTAAATCCAAGACATGTAATCTTAAATGCTTTGGCTTTAAAATCAGAAAAATTAATAGACTTAAATATGGACTTAAGCATAGGCTTAAATAGTGGTAAATTGTGTACTCCTGGGTAAATTAAATTTACTTGACTTCAAATTCACTTTACTTTAGATTTCTTATGTGTAAATGAAAATAAAGTAACAACTTGTTTGAAGGGTTGTAGAGACTAAGTGAGGTGCTTTGAACAGAGTTTCCAGGAAACATTAGAAAGTTAAATATGGTAACAATTATAATTATGTATACTTTACTGTTGATAATTTGGATCATCAATTTTATGATTATAGTATTAAGTGTATATATATAATTATATTTATATATTATATATAAGCACATTATATATTATGCATACTTTATATTATATATTTTATATATGTGTATATA
>NW_017732429.1:78726-106479 GCF_001890085.2 Hipposideros armiger | reverse complement strand
GAATTGTCTCATGTGATTATAAGGGCTGGCAATTTTAAAATTTGTGAGACAGATGGGAAAACTGGAAATTCATTGAGGAGTTGATGGTATGGTCTTGAGGCAGAATTTGTTCTTCCCTGAAAACTCAGTTTTTGCTCTTAAGGCCTTCTTTGAATGGATGAGCCTCACCCACATCATCAAGGGTAATCTCCTTTAGATGTGGATGTAAACTGCATCTGCAAAATACTTTCACAGTAACATCTAGATCAATGTTTGATTAAACAACTGAGTAATATAGCCTACGAAGCTGACATATAAAACTAACCATCACATTTCCTCTGGTAGCTTTTGTCTAATAATGTCAAAGACTGAGGGCATGCTTCCCAATTAAAGAAGCATAACCTAGTTTTAAGAAGAGAATAAATTTGGGTATCCAGTACCCACTCCCATGAAATCTTAGTCTAAGCAAAGGTGATTACTAAGAATTGAATTGATGCTTGGAGGAAGGACACAGGAAGTTGAACATTCATTTATTTTCTGTGAATGATTATTCTGATCAGGAGAGGTCTGTGATGAAACAGAACTGAGACACTAGAGTGTTTTAATTCACTCCAGGAGTTTCCAGCACTTGATATAGAATAAACTCCACCCTCATCCCCTTTTAGTATCCTCATCTTTAAAAAATATAGACAGTTTTTAAAAAATCAAAACAAGTTCTCAGGAAGCTCTAAGGTGACTCCTTTCTAAATGGAAAATGCCCTAAACGTTCCCACAGGCTATTGTATTGTGTTTAGAGAAATCACATAAGGATGCTCCTTGCTCATGTCATTATCAGTTTATCCACATGTAAATATTTGGAGGCAAAGCTTCTGAACCTTATCAACCCAACAAATGGTTATATATAAATAAAATTGGAAGAGAACACAGGTTATGGATTTAGCATTTTATTTTTTTTCACATTTTAAAAGACTTTTAATGTAAATAAATATTCTGTTAATGTAAAAATTAATTCACAAGATTTTTATGCAATTTTAAGTAGTATACCAACTATTTTAATTAAATATTTATTAACTATAAGTATTTATCATTGTATGAATTAGGAACTAGTTATTATTAAATGGGTTTGATTTGAAGCCTTATAAGATACAGTGTTTAAACTAAAGATTTATATTTTAACTATAAATCAATCCTTAAAATTTAATTTATATTAATATCCAAAATGTGTATTTAATGAACTAATTTAGAAAGCCAATGAAATTACATCAATAACTGATTTTCAATTACTAATTTTCATTTATGATAAATTTATATCAATATAATAATTGATTTTCAAATAAAATTATGAATGATACCAGGACTTGACATCTTAAAGCTTCCTTCTACCAGTTTTAGGCATTTTATAAACATTACAAAAGATATATTCAATCTAAGATGCATTTTCAATTTCTTTGCTGAAATGAACATTTTCATTGTTGTACCTAAATGATTCAGTCTCAAGATTAGTTAATTCCCTCAATGGTCAACTAATATGTAATCAAAACACTTGATTATCTGCTTCAACTTAAGGGATAGTTATCTTTCCAGGCTAAAGAGAATAAAATATTGTTTCATTTTCCCCTTGAGTTCTGCAGAGGCAATTCCATCATGTATAGTCCTATCATGCGTTTGCCCTACAAAAGGAGTATTTTTCACCTTAGCCACACTTGCTGTGTGCTTGTAAGAATTGGGGGGTGGGGGGAATATTCCCTGAATGCACACCCAATATGCACTCCTACACAGCTTTACCTTTGATTTTTATTGTGTTAATGCCTACTGTATATAAAACCACTATTTTTAATGCCCTCTATGCAAAAGCACTGTCTGAGGGAATTTATATACTTTATCTTTTAAAGTTTCAACAACAAACTTAATGATTATAATTTATCTTCACTTTAAGGGAGTTTAATGAGGGTCAGTGTGTTTAAGTAGTATGCCCATGTATATGTATCTAACTAGAAGACTTAAGATATATGCCCAGCTATGTCATTATACTGACTAATTCCCAATGTTAGTGTTGGTCTACCATGTGTTAAGAATCAATGCTTTCAATGTTCTCAATCTAAGACCTGATACATCAGTTTATTGATAAGATTGGCCTGCTTTTGAAGGTTAAAAANAGAGAGAGAGAGAGAGAGAGAGAGAGAGAGAGAGAGAGAGAGAGAGAGAGAGAGAGAAACAGAGACAGACAAAGACACCGTTTATTTTCTCTTAATTATTTTGCTTTTTATGAAAATAGAGTTACTTCTAGGAGAATAGTGTGGGCTTGATTACAGTAGTACATATGTTTGCCCTCTTGCTTTGCAACCTTTGTTATATTATAGCTGGCCTAATTTCAGCTCTTCACATTTTTCTATCAGTAATAATTTCTAAGTTAAAAGATAATTCTAAATTGATGGTTGAACAGCTGACTCAACAATATTTCTAACAATGGCTTGAGTAACGTAATCTCTGTTCATATTCTAATAGTTTTACTCGCCCACCCTGCCCCCAAGCTCTGCCTTGTAGCCTAGTATTTGCTCTTCTGAGTCTGTGTGTTTTTCTAGTTCTCAGCCCTCTTGAATTTCACTTAACCTATTTTTGTCAAAGTGTTGACACATATATTATTAGAACATTAGCCTTCATTAACTTTCATTTTATAAATATATAAATGAGTAGCATCATTATAAATTACTATGTCTTTAAAAATAAATAAATATACTATTTTTTGTTCTACTAGTTTTTATATATTAGATTATTATTCCATTCAACCTTATGTTGTAGTAGAGAGGAAAATAATCCTTTAATTTTTCAGATATTTTCACGTGATTACCAGTATGTCCCATAATTAAGTTGATGGCTTTTGCCAGTGAACTTCGAGCATAAGAAATGGTGCGCTTTCTTCATCACTCTATTCCCAGGTCATAGCTATGTTAGTTAGAAACCAAGTCTTACAGATGGTATAGGTACAAGTATAAGATGGAAGAAGGTCACTGGACCTTCATCACACTTGAAAGAGTAACAAATGTTTATAGAATTAAACTAATGGTATTTTGTTACTTATGTCTCATATTTGCATGGCCTAGCCCATTCTGCCTAATACACCAATACAGTCTCCAAATACTTGGCAATGCCTTCCTCCTTCCAATAATAGCTTGACTGTGAACTCCTTTGTTTATAGATACTTTTAATTATAATGATTTGCTTTAAAAGGTAGTTTTGCTAGCTGAATTTTTCTCAAGATGTCTCGGTAAGCTTTAGTCTGTATCAGAACACAAATTTAAAACACTCTAAAAATAGAAATTAAGTGTTTGGGCATATATTGATAATTCCATGCCATTAGGAAACATTAAACTACAAGAATTAAAAACATACCAAAGCAGCGAGACAAACAGAATCGTACACACACATATACAGATGTACTTCATGCAACCATCTTATTCTACATCTTTGTGTACATTTCCACACTTAAATCCAAGACAGAAGCAATATGGCAGGGGTTATAAATCAGTGCAACATGATAAAAAAGTACAGTATAATAAAAAACAGATATTGCTTCCAGACTTACTTCATGAAAATTTAGGGACTGTTGTAGCACCTTCATCTTCAATTAAGTTCTTTCATTATTATTATTATAACCATATAATTAACTTTTTATTACTCTATATGGAGTGTGCTTTGAGACCATACAGTAGATGTAATTCCTTGCATCACTAAATACATGATATGCTAAAGTTAAAAAATAATTACACATATTCCAAGTTCTTTGTCTGGCCGAACACAACTCTGCAAAATGCCTAACCCCCCTCCTAAGAATTCCAGGAATATAGAGAGGCCTTCCCCTAAACGTGCTTTTTTGCCAGCAGCCATCACAAATGGCTTACCAGGTACAGAGAATCAGATTGCCTGAATTTTATACCAGCTCTACTGCCTATTAGTGAAGGTCTCGGCCCAATCTCTTCTTCTGTAAAATTAGGATAGTAATAGTATCAACTTCATATCATTGTTACAAGACTAAATGTATTAAAAATTTTGTAAAGTGCTTAGAACAATGTCTGGCTCATACAAAGTACTATATTGTGGTTGTTTTTTTTTAACTTAATAAATGCTCAAAATTTTTATAGGACCATTGCGGGCATATAAAAGTACTTCTACCATTAAGTTAACAAATAAATGAGTCTCTGACAACCTAAGGTATTTATTTTAGCCAAAATATGCTCTTTTAGTCACAAGGAAAGTGACTTAATTTCCTCAAAACTTCTGTCCCAACATAAAGTCAAAACGCATACTATTCCTAAATATTTTGCATAGAAACCATAGTTTCTCCTACTAGAGGGGGATCTTCTGATGATCTTGTTGCACTCACTGTTCACAGCCTCATTTCTTGGAATTATTCATGGAAGGTGGAACCTTGGTGTGACCTTATTATCAGTCTTGCCACCATCACTGATTTTTTGTCCCCACCATCAGTTCTAGTCTGACATAGGTACCACAATTCTTGAACTAATTTTTGTTTGGATTAGTTTGTTGATTGGTTCTCATAGTCCTGCCAGTACCTACCATCATAAACCAGCTGGTTTTCTTTTAACCATGATATAGATCTTAACTTTTTTCTTCTGAGCTTTCCTATTGCAGTTCTTTGTCACTACTCTAGGCTTTTGGTGATAGGCACTGACCTCAGAATGTTTGCTTCCTTTCATATATTTTTGAGGAAAGGATTAAAAAAAAATGTAAACCCAAGTAGTGCTCTGAGTGTATATATTTTATTTCTTCCATCAGTTCATATCTCAATATGGTGTTGCTGTGCAAGAACCTTCCATTGCTTTCAATTTTATCTCTGAAAGTGGGTGACCACAAGAAGCCACTAATTGTCCTGCAAAAGATGTAGTACATTAGTGTCATACTTTTTTCCGGATTCACAGTCTGTGTTGTTTGACAGAAAGCAGAGCTGACCCAGGACTTCCTTTCAAAGCTATATGCGTGCAAACTTTGAACATTTGAATAAAATGAATGACAGAAGAATTAATAAATGTATAAATTAACATAATTTACATTTCTCAATAGAATGATTTTATGTTTTCATAGATACCTGTATTATAGCATACTTTAGTAGTGGAAATTTAGCCCAGGAAACCAAGGTATGAATGTAAATGGAAGCCAATAAAGTCTCTAATGCAGTGAAGGCATGTAAAAAGTGGGTGAGCATGGATATACTTTTAATTTTTACCTATCAATAAGAAGATGAAAAAGTCATTGCGTATACATGGGTCATAATATCCAAAAAACAAAGTGAACAAATAGGGGAAGCCAAACAGTGATAAGAAATATATTTTCCAAGGAGGGAACGCATTTTCATACACACATTGTCACACATACACCAACACTCATGTTTTCATAACTATATATTTTTTTCAATTAAAATTTATTGGGGTGACAATGGTTAGTAAAATTACATAGGTTTCAAGTGTACAATTCTGTGATACATCACCTATATATCAAATTGTGTGTTCACCACCCAGAATCAGTTCTCCTTCCATCACCATATATTTAACACCGTTTACTCTCATCTACCATCCTTTTGGCCCTTACCCTCTGGCCACATAACTATATTCTTATATATCAAGTAGGCATTACTGCTAAATATCAAGTAGAATCTTTGTAATTTTGAGCTCCTTATAACTATCAGAGATTTCAAAGCCTGGGAGATTTGCCATGAGATCTGACAAAGCCACGAACTTCAAAAGATTAGAACACCCAGTTTATGTTGCCAAATATGGTGGCTATCCACAATCACAGGAATTAATGGCTCTGAAATTTCAGCTTCTCTGAGCCATTTCAGGAATGTGAGCCACAGTTGAAACACTGAGCCCACAATCTCCTCTCCTGTCCCCTTATCATTAGCCATAACCTTAGGCTTCACTCCACACCTCTTGGACACACTCTCTACTCACAGGATTCACTTATGAGGCATTTTCCAAACCAGGAAGAATCACTGCCACACTGGAAAACAAATGAAATTCAAGATATAGCGGGGCATTTATTTTATTTGGTCTATCACAATTTAATCTTCAGCTCTAATAGTTTATTTGCTAATCCTACTTGGCTAAATTCTTGCAGAGGTCTTTAATCTGTACAATGATATTTATATCAATGAGCGCGAGTAGTGCTATAGTTAATGGTCTGTTATCATTTCCATTATAAACTCCCTATTACACGAGTAACAGGAGAACCAAGAACCTGTGACTTTCCTAGCTGAGGGCACATTTCTATGCTCTTTTAAATTACAGTATTAGCCAGAGCACACTGTCAGGCAGTATTTTCAGGCAACTTAAGAAACAGCATTTAAAAAGGAAAAAAAAAAATCAAAGTTACTATCTTAGTAATCAAATATCTGTAGGTAAAATGGTTCTTTTTTGTGGTTTCTTAAACATGTTAAGCATATATTTACATTAATAAACAGTGTTATGTCATTATTGCATTACTGATACATTGTCTTTAACACCTGACTTTAATTAAATGTAAAATAAATTGATAAACATAAGGAACTTTTTATATTATGTTTTACTCTAATTTTTAAACAACTTACTACACATAGAGAGGGGACAAGAATGAAAACCATTACTAATATATATTTTATGAAAGACATTTTTTCATGTAAACATTGAGAGGGGTGATAATTATAATTGTAATGTGGTTAAAATGAATACATATAGCCATAGTATTCTTTTCACTGAATAAATTATGTAGCTGAGTGTTTCATTATGATGTTGCAGTCTTGTCTTGCTTAATGAAGCAGAATATAGAACCAGTAGTTTTGGTCTTTTCTTGACTAAGCTGCGATGCTTTCTGTGGGATGGTAGCTCATCAAAGAAATAGTCTTCCCTTAAGAAAAGTGGGATATTCCAGAATGAACAAGCAAAAGGAAAAAACATGCAAGATCATAAAATACAATGTTAACATTTTGGTTAAAATAAGTGGTAGAAAGAAATGTATTCTATCAACTACACCATTAATTCTAAAATTTTAAAAATGGGACATGGGAAATACAACATGCATAGCTTTTCTGGGTGAATTTCTTTCATTACACGTTTCTAGGATAGGACAGAGCACAGCTTGCTGGGGCCTCTGGTTTATTCTCACAACTGTGCTATCCAGGCTTTCCTTCCCCTCTACGCTCCTACTCAGTGTCTGTGAGGACCCGTGGAGGCAAATAAGCTCAGAACTTCACTGGCTCGTGGCTGTCTCTGAAACGAAATGCAAACCTTCTGTGAATGAGTCATTTTTAATCATTCATTTTATGATTTTTTTCTAACTCCGCTAACAAAGGCACATAAAATCATAACCATTTTTGTCATATATTTTTGAAATTTATCATGTACCTTCCTGTGTGTATAAAGAGAGCACATTGAAAACCATTTAAACTGTCATTGATGATTTGGTGAGATTTTAAATTATTGTCTTGTGATCGAATACAGCAATGCCCCCAGGGCATACTGAGTTATGTAAAGCTGTTTGCCATTATGGTAAATGACCTTACGTGGTGTTGTATTTGTAGATTTTATGGTCTTTGTTTTTTGTGGGGTTTTGTTGTTGTTGTTGTTGTTTTGTGCTTTCCTCTGATGCTTGGCTGTAGGCTGGCATATCTTAACTGCTCGCATTGAAACTGTTAGCCTGTATTTTAATTTAATTTTGTTAATTTAGTTTTATCTTTGCTCACACTTTTTAAAATCTTATTTTATTTGATTTTGCTTCTGTTCTACTGGCAACACAGAAAAGGCTATTGGAACTCACGTAAAACAAGATTCCAGAGCTATGAATGAGAACTGCAGTGTACTTAGTACTTGACTATTATTTAATATATTGTGCGACATGAGTAATGACTCTTCCAAAGTTTTCTTGTTCCTTACTTTATATATGACATGTTTGGA
The DNA here is from genome assembly GCF_001890085.2 of Hipposideros armiger. Lineage (NCBI taxonomy): Eukaryota > Metazoa > Chordata > Mammalia > Chiroptera > Hipposideridae > Hipposideros > Hipposideros armiger. The sequence continues at coordinate 98,557 of NW_017732429.1, read as the reverse complement.
AAATTAATGAATGCTGGGTAGGTGAGTTGTTATGAAATAGTGGGCTGATTTTACACTATATTTATATATTAAAATATTTATAGAACCTTATGAATCTAGCTTCAATAATTTCTTTACATAAAACCTCAAATAGTTGTTTTGGGTACTGTATGCATTTTAGAAGACAGTAGGTATCTTCCAAAGCTCCCTTACTCCCCAAATTAAAAAACAATAATTTGGGAAAAAAATCAAAGGAATGTAAAAAATCTAATGTAACACCTAATATAAAATATATAAGCCTATTAAAATTGTTTCATGGTAACATTGCATTGGCAATTGTTGAAAATTCAAACCGCATGCACATCCAATGATGAGAATAATGGTGGCTTACACTTGTTGAGAGATTACTGTGTGTTAAGCACTGTTCTAAGTATTTGTCATTGAGTAAATCTTCCAAGTCTCACTGAAAACCATAGGAAGTGGGTACTATTCTTTTAAAGATAAAGAAACCAAAACGTTAGCAACTATGAAACCTTCCCATGATCCCACAGGTAATAAATGGGGAGTCAGAATTCTAGCCCAGGTGGTCCAAAAGCAGCCCTTTTCCCACTAGGTACCCCACTAGGAGATAAAACACCTATCCAGTAGAACAAGCCACAGTTATGATGATGATATAGAAACAGAAAAACATAGAAAAGTATCAATCAAAAATCCACACACTTTATGATTACATCTTTTTAAAAATGTAATTTGCAAAGTAATTGCTGAAAAGCATAGAGGAAATGACAGAGATAGAATAATTATGGAGGCTTTTTTCTTTTTTTTTTAATTTTTTTATTGGGGAATTGGGGGTATGGGAACAGTGCTGGGGAATTGGGGGAAGGGGAACGGACAAGTTGCTGTCCTTTTGTTCTTCAGTCTAGTTGTAGAGGACGTTGCTTCACTGGCCCAAGTTGGCACCATCATTGTGCTCTTCCCAGGCGAGGCAGATCAGTCGCTGGCCTCTGGACGGCCACTCACTGCGGCTGCTGGCTGCTCACGCTGGCTGCTGGTTACATATGGTAGCCCATGGCAACCCACTGCCGCAGGGGCTGCAGCCTACGCCATCGCCAGTGACTCACAGCAGCCCAGCTCCAGGTTGAGCTGTTGTTCAGCATCTTAGCTGTGGAGGGCAGTGTCACTGGCCCTCATATGTGGGATCCGAACCGGGGCCCTCTGGTGTCCCAAGCCAGTTCTTAACCATTGCGCCACTCGGCCGGCCCTGGAGGCTTTTTTCTTTATAGAAATATATATTCTTTCTTTATTGTTGTAACAACATTTAACATGAGATCTACCCTCTTACATTTTTAAGGTTACAATACAATAGTGTTAGCTGTAAGCAAAATATTGTACAGCAGATCTCTAGAACTTAACTATCTTGCAAAACTGAAATAGCACACCCATTGAATAGCAACTCCCCATTTTCCCCTGCCCCTATACACCACTCTGTCCTCTGCTTCTATGTGTTTGGCTCTTTTAGATTTCTCATGTAAGTGGAATCATACAGTATTTTTCCTTCTGTGACTGGCTTATGTTTTGCAGTAAGTATATTTTGATTTATAATAAATGTAAATATATATATTTAGATATATTTAAAATATAATGAATTTAAGAAAAAATGACAAAAAATAAAATAAGCAAAAAAATTACAAATACACATCAAGGACAAACAATTAAGTTTTTCAGCAATATGATTAATGCATAGAAGACATCTCCAAATGTTTGTGATATATATCAAGGGGCCTGTTCCTTACTAGCCCATTAGATTCAGAAGCCCAGTGTATTAGAGAGTGAGTTGGGGTCAATACCTATTATCTTTGGTCCTTATGATAATAAGATTAGGTAGACTTTTTTCTTCTGCCTTTCCCAGATGATGCTTACTGAATACAATTTGTTAAATCCTTTAGTGCCATCCTTGATCCATTTGTGGAACACACTAGCTAGATGACTCATATTCTCTCTCTCTCTCTCTCTCTCTCTCTGTCTCTCTGTCTCTCTCTCTGTCTCTCTCTTTCCCTCTCTTCCCTCTCTCTCCTTTCCTCCCTCCCTCTCCCTCTCTCCTTCCTTCACTCTCATAGCCTGTTTCCCTCCACATCTAGAATCTGGAGATTTCACGAAAAGGCCTAGTATTATTTGCCCTCACTCAGTCTTTTCTCTCCCTTTCTCTTTTTTTCTGTCTAAAAAAATGCCTCAGATTTCACTCAGTGGGAGCATAGAGAGAGATCAGAGAATATGGAATATATGGAAGAGGGTCTGTATACACCCTCCCTCTCATGATCAGAAAACAAGTGCTAGTATTCACCAAGAATGGTTTATAGAAACATCTCTCCACTAGAGCCTTATATAAGGATCTCTTGTGGTGAGATTGTCAGTATCCAATTACCTGAGTCCATCCCTCTCAAGGAGAAAGTTTTAGGAGGGGAATCATTAAGATAGCATGTGTTAATTATTTTGATAAAGCTTTACTATAATACAAACTGCAATAGTAATCATGCTTTATTTTGAAACTGATATTTTCCATGTCATTGTTAATAATTGCTAGTAGCCATTTGTGGAACTCTTTCTATGTATCAAGTACTATGAGTGACTTAAACATGTTAATCCTCAAACAAATCCTGAAAATTAAGATAAAGAATTGTCCTCTAGCAAGGAGAGTTTTCTCTGAGCTTTTAACACTGCCTTTTTTTTTTTCTTTACTGCCTCAATCATTTTATCACACAACCAACCAGTAACCCCAACTAACAAAACCAATTGTAACATCAGTTGTTTATGAAGTTATAGCCATCTTCCCACATTTCCTGCTTACACTGAAACCTTGCTTTAAGGGAACAGTACCTGTTTTGGTAGAAATGGGAAGCTTGACCCTAAAAATCTGCATTCTCTAATTGAAAAGCTCAAAACCATTACCCTAGATATAAGACAATATATTTGGAAGGATATTCATTCATTTTCTTTTCTAGCCTCATAATCAATAAAGGATCCCCCAAATGAGGAGTTTGGCAGAAAGAGAATTTTAAAAAAATACAGGCTAAGCCCTGAAGGGCTCTCTGACAAGGGGTTTCAAGTGTCTCCTTATCAAAGGAGGCTCTACAAAAAGGAAGAAAATGAGATCTAAGGTAAGTTTTGAAATGTAACAGTAAGGAGAGCAATGTCATCAGGAACTCTGGGAGGTGCTGTCTCGCCCTGGCCTGTGCCACAGTGGTGAGGAAGTGACAGAGTAGAGATGGCACTATGGACTGCCAGGGGCAAAGAAGGATCCAGGTAGATCAAAGAGATGATGTTCAGAAGCAACCAAATTTTCTGGCTTCTAATTGGATCCTTGTAGTTCACTTCATTACTAACCTAGTCTGTGGCTCTGTAAAGAGCAAACGGGTCCCTCAGTTTGTTAGATAATTCAGTCATAGATCAGAACGCTTTCCACTTTGCACTGAAACTGTAAACTCTCTCTGTAGGTACCAAACATGAAAGCACAAAACTGGCTGCCTTATCTTAAAAGAGAAAGGGAACTATTTCGATGAATGCCAGTATACCGTGTTTCCCAAAAATAAGACTGGGACTTATATTAATTTTTGCTTCAAAAGACACATTTTATTAATTTATTTACATACAAAAATCTACATTTATCCAAATACAGTCATGTTTGGCTGACGGTCTTAACTGAGGCTTATTTTTGGGGTAGGGCTTATATTAAAAGCACCCTGAAAGTCATGCTAGGGCTTATTTTCCAGTTAAGTCTTATTTTGGGGGAAACATGTTATTAAAGCAAAGAATGTTATACCGACCCTGAAATACTTGTATTTGCGATTTCTAGTTGCCTGGACTCTGGTGGTTATGAGTTAACCCCAGCTATTCTCATTCTCAGAACACTTCCCTGTGTTTCTTAGGCAGTTAGGAAAGAGGAGACAAAACACGGTGTCTCTGAAGAATAGGTGGCAAAAGTCTACATTTATTTTCATGTTAAATAAATTTTTTGAGATTTGGGGTAACGAAAGACCAACATGGGCCACAGTCTCCTGTTTGTTTACAACTGAAGAATAGAGGGAAGAAGCAGGCAAAGTCAGGTTAGAAAGCAAATGCAGCCCGGGTCAAGTCCAGGTGCAGCAGAGGGTGAGGGAATTCCAGAAGCCATAGCTACCAGCCAGCTATCTATTATAAAAAGGCGTTCCCATGGGAACAGCCAAATTCCTTTCTGTTTTTCATGCTTACGGTCCACATTAGTTGCCTGGGTTATATAGGTGTCCCTTTTCATTGGAACAAAGGGCAAATGAATTCCAGTGTGCCCATGCCATGGGGAGCCACCTGAGGGAAAAGAGCCTCTTTTTAGGAACCAGCTCTAGTTCCAAGTGCACTTCAGGTACGCAGTTAGGTTTCCCGAGAGGAAAATTGGTAGGACAGAGAAGTGACAGCAGCCTGGAGACCTTTTTTTCACTTTTGACCATAATCTTCAGGAGACCTGAATGGAAGGTGGGAGGAAAAGGGTATTGGATAGAAATAGGTCATGGTAACTGCTCTACAGTCCTTTCTGTTTTCTATACCTGAGGGTCCCTCTTACTAAGCAACTCAAAGGAAGGAACAACGATTCAGAAACTGGGCAAAACAGCCTTTATGAGAGAAAGGAGGAACCGTCTCAGCACAACATACCTAGGCGCTTTGCCTGAACTAATGAGAAAAAACAAAAAACAAAAAAGCACAGAAACGTTAGTTCAGTTGTCTTGCTTTGCAGATTTTTTCCTGCAGCCTACCTCTTCATGTTATCTTGAGTAGTTTTTTTGTTTAATTACCTAATTCTATTACAAAGTGGGATGACTTTGCTTAAAATTACACTTAAATATTACCTTCAGAACTGTTATTTACTATGTTCACGGAAGGGTTTGCTTTGTGGGTTTTATAATATTCATAGAGAGTGATGTATGCTTGTTTGAATTTAATTTAGACTGAAGGAGTAGATAAAAGGGGAGCATGACGAAAGCCACAGGATAACATTAAGAAAATGAGGCAGAATAATGCTGCTGAAGGAATGCAAATCTTTCAAAGTCCATTAGTACTGTTAATAGGGAAGTAAAAGAAAAACCATCAACTGCCTGGCTGGGGTAAATAGAGTGCAACTCACCCCCAAAGGCTCCCAGGGCCTGGCCTTTCAGTGGGTATTTTAGACTTCACAGACTCAGAAAAGTGTGTTAGATGTTCATTAAATAAAATCAATGTATGCCTTGTGCGGTAAAAACAGACTTGGAATTTTTCATCTCTGAAGCATAATTGACCCTATTTGTAGCCACTGGCCTGACTTGGCTGCAAACTATGTGATTGCAGATCACAAACAAATTGACAGTTACTGTGTTTCTCTTGTTTGGAAATAATTTTAAAATCCACTAGTGATGTCACAAACAAAATTCACAACTAAGTATTACAAGATCCTTAAAAGAAAAGAAACAGTATAATGAATATTTTGAACAGCTCACCATATTGGAGTAAAATCTATGGTTTTGTGGGTGTGGAGATGTTTTATCACTCTTAGATTTTTCATATTGGAGTGTTGATTTAGGAAATGAGATGTCAATGCGAAAAGTCAATGAATGATTCTCCTGAAGAACAAATTAATCACTTGATTCTCTCTACAATTTAAGTAAATCCAGACATTAAAATAGGTACTTAAGAAGACACCTGCACTTTAGTTTAGTAAGGTCCTTGCATTAAATACAGCTGCGAGAGCCTGCTCTGTCTTATTTGCCTGAGTGCCAAGTGCACCAAATGTGTTCAATGGCCAAATTGTAAAAAGCAATGAAGCAATGAAGAAGTTAAAAAATAATAGTCAAGTAGGCATCGCCTTAAATTCACCACTTAATTGGGGACAGAGAGCATATGCACATGGAAATAAACTCCAGCATTATTAAATCTCTTTACTGACACAGAAACTAAATACATGTGTGCTAATGGAAACATTAAATGGACTCCTCAAGCTGCTTTCTAACCTTCTAACTTCCTGCCTTACTAAGAGAGAGTGATTTTGTAAGTGACTTTGACAATAAAAACAAACTGGTTCAATAAGAAATTGCTCAACTGGATCTGTTTTTTTGTTTCCCCCTTTTTTTTCTTCAGTAGCTTATTAGCACATTTAGGTAGGATTATTCTATTACCTGATTAATTGTTTGCTGTCTCTTGCCCTAAAGACACCTATTACTCTGTTCTTGCATTGTGGGTTATGTTGGTGAGAGTATTTAGATAGCAGTTCTTAAACTCTTGTGGTGAAAATGAACAATTGTGTTTATATTGTTAACACACACTTATGCAAAAACAGAGGATCCGTTTCCTTCTACTACCCTGCCTATCAGCTGTGCCTGCGATAGAGGCCTCTCCAGAAGGAGCCATCAGTAAAACTCTCCAAAACTAGCATTTATTTTTTGAAGCTCAATGATACCACATAAATTTTACTCTTATTGAAACCTACTGTCCTATCTTTCCTTTATGAAAAGTATAAACACTTGATAACTAGCTAAGGCTGTGTTTCACAAACTGGATTTGCCAAAAAATATTATCAGGTATCAGTTAAGTCAAATTTCCATAGTCAAATAAGCTTGAGAAAAGCTACTGATTGTCTTTTGGAGAATCATAATGTTCATCAGCATATGTAGGCATTGAACAGTTCTGCCTTAAAGAAATTAGTTTAACATCATTTAGCCCAATGTTTTCCAAATATGGTTCATTTTGTAGCATGTCTTTATTTTGCAAATATGTTATCCTTAGGAATGAATTCAAGGAATATAGTTAGGAAAAAGCTGCAATCAAGAATAGCCCCTCTTATTCTTGGGATGGGAGATGGACTCTCAAGTTTTGGCTTGTCATGGAGAAGAGTGGAGTGAGGGTGAGGAAAGAAAGTAATAGTCAATAGCTTCTCTTTGTCATTGCCAAACTGCTCTGGCTAGGGATGGACAAACTGCCTTTTGTGACTTCACTGTGGCCCAGAAACCAACCAAGTAGTCATCATAGAGAGTCCTCTCAAATACAGAATTGTCTTCGGTGAATTCTGTAAGGGATTTTTTTTTTAACTGCAAGAATCAAGAAAGGTATTAACACATTTTTAAAACAGCACTATTCTCATTAAAAGCCAACTGCATTGTAGGCACTTAAAAAGAGAATGAGTGTGGCCAAATGGGAAGGACCTTTGGATTTGAGATGTACAAAAATGTTTAAATACTTATTTGGACACTTTCTAAATCTAGATCTCTTTTTTTTTTTCCTGCCTGTGTGTAGAACTGGAAAAAAGTGAAAAAAAAAAGTATATAATGTGTGGTAAATAAGGGCCATGTTACACATTTTAGTTTTGAACTCTACTTTCTCTGGGATAAAAATATCATGGAACCAAAGATTGAAGAAAATGATACTTTTCTTCAATACATTCTATAAAATCATATAGAAAACAATTCAATAATAATGATAATAATAATAAAAGCTAGAATAAGAAATGATTTATATTCATAGTTTATAAATAAAGTGAAAATAATCAATTTATTTGTTTTTTTAAAAAAAGCTATATTTTGGAGATGTTTTAGGTTTACAGCAAAATGGAGAGGAAAGTACAGATTTCCCATTTACTCTCTGACCCCCCACACATGCATAGCCTGCCCCATTATCAACATCACTCCACCGGAATGGTAAACTTTTATCAAGGATGAACTTACATTGACACACCATAATTACCCAAAGCCCACAGTTTGCAGTACAGTTCAATCCTGGTATTGTACATTCTATGGGTTTGGAAAAATGTGTAATGACATATACCCATCATTCCAATATCATAAGAGCATTTTCATTGCCCTAAAAATCCTCTGCCTATTCATTCCTCCCCCACCAACTCTAGGAGACCACTGATTTCTTTATTGTTTCCATAGGTTTTCCATTTAAATGATGTCATACAGTTGGAATCATACATTATATAACATTTTAAGTTTGGCTTCTTTAACTTAGTAATACGCATTGAAGATTCCTCCATGTATTTTCATGGCTGGATAGCTCATTTCAATCAAGATTTTAGTTCACAAGTAATAACCACATAATAACTATTAGAAAATTATTTTACAAAAATGATTTCAGCATTTTAATTTATATGTTCTACTAAAATATAACTGTAGACCCGTTTAAAATTAGAAAATTATATTTAGGACAGGCATTCTAACCACTTTATTGAGGCAGTGAAAATTCAATTTCTGCTTCACTCAGATGAAGCCTCAGTCTCAACTAATTGAGTAGTTAACAAAGAAACCTATAAGCCAGAAGTTTGTGTGGAGGTTAGTTAGGGACAACATTTACCAGTGACTCATAGGAAAAAGATAGTTTACAAAATTTTATCTTAAATGTGATGCTTTCTCTCAACAATGCCTACCTACAACTAATTTTTGTGAGATTCACAAAAGGACCATGATTCTGCTGACTGCAGAAAACCCGTGGACTACATGAAGATTTATGGTAAAATTCACAGAGCCACCTGGTTCAGGACAAGTCAAAGGATGTGCTATTCTCACATCAGGTCAATGAGAGACTCATAGAATGTTAACAACAGAAGGAACTTTACATGAATCTCATCATCTTACATATAAGATCATAGATGAGAAAGTAGTGACAGTGCTCAGATTGGAATTTCCATCTCCTGGTCCCCAAACTCTTTTCTTGAAAAAGGAATTCAGAATTTTCAGTATTTAATCCACACTTCAATTTTCACTTCATTATGATTCCTCTTAAAAAACAAACAAACAAACAAACAAAAGTTAATTACAAATGTTCTACCCTTAATTTTCTTGCACATTCACTTTGCAGTCCTTCTTTCCTGAAGTACTTCACTTGTCAGCTCTTACTCCTCAGATATATGAAACTCAACTATAGTTAATATATTTAAGATATCTTAAATGCGTTTTATATTTGTATAAACCAGAAGCTCCAATTGCCAGTTCTTTCCCTTGAATGGAAGATTTGGATTAGGCAGATTTGTTTAGACTGGATGTTTAGAAAACAGGTATGCTATCTTCTTTCGGCATCATATTTACTCTTTTTCTATTTCTGTATAGTGAAGATATTGAGAGTTCCTTTAAATAGTATGAGTTCTATACTTTTATGAATCCTACAAAGTGCCTAATGAATGTGTCAGACTTAGTGAAAATCTAATTAAATTTTGTTACTTGAGTGACCAACTCAACCTGAAATGTATCTGCACAACTTACCATTTTCCCCTTATTCTAACATGCTTAAGCATTGATATTTCATCTATTACCCATTAAGGTATGGATTCTGCAACAACAATGGTTTTTATAAAATGCACACACATAAATACACACACACACACACACACACACACACACGCATGCATGAATTTTAAACAAACAAGCAAACAAATAAAAGGCACCTGTAATTGTTTTACTATCTCCAAGGATAACGATAGATAGAAATAACAACAGAAAGATCATATAGTTCTACATGCTTCTATGTAAAATATGATACAGAAATTTCCCAACTACAGTATAATCATCTAGAAGGAAATGTACCTTTTGGGAACCCAGGTGCAAGTGGTTCAATTGAGGTTTCTTAGAAATCAATGATGACTTCCGTACTTCCATACATTTTCCAAACCATTCTACAGTGTTTGTTTTATTTTTCTTCCTTTTCCATAGCTATTTCTGAGATGGTGCAGCTGCAGCTATAAGCATAACAATAGTTCAGCTTCCTGGCATCTATTTCCTGATTTAGAATCAACAGAGAAATAATAGTTAAGACTTGAACTGGAATGCATATAATAGCTGTACATTTAAAAATTGATATGAACCTATTTCATTCTAACCCATAGAGATAGTTATAGAAAAAGCAATCCTTCAACAGTTTCTCCTTGGGAATAACTAAATTTAAAGATTTTATGGCTGACTTATTTATGTGTAATACTTTTATTCTTTTATCTTTCATTATAATGACTTCAATATAACAGTTTAAAAGAATTATCTTTGACATTTACACTTATGTACCTTAACTATTATAAGAGGTCTGTGCAAACAAATGATAGAACTTTGATAAGAAAACAAATACATTTTTCTAAGAAATGCTAATTATTTGTTATTTGAAAGTCATGTAGTTAATTTTCTTATTAGATATTTTAACATGATTGAACACAACAACAAAGACGACTTAAAATAAAAATTTTACTTTGAATAATTTGCTGAGAATAAGCCCTGAGAAATTTTAGAACGTGAGGTAGGGTCAGGCTACATAATGGCAAACAAAATGTTAGAAAGGAAAGAATATAATACAAGTTAGATGGCTTCAAACTGTTGAAAAGATGGACCTATTTGATTTCAATGGGTGTTTAAACTAATGAACTCCAATTTCAAAAAATATATATATTTTTTGAAGTTTTAAGTCAGATGAATCTATTGCCCAAGTTTTATATTTATAAATAAACAAATAGTTAATACATATATTAAATGCTTACTATGCTAGACACTGCGCCTGGTTGTTTGCATTGATTATCTCATTTAATTTTTACATTTTTTAATGTTTTTACTTTCCATGTTTTAGAAATGACTAAAAGGTAGCATAAAAGGGGTTAATACAACTAATATATAATAGAATCAGACAGAATTCTAACCATGTTTTCCCACGTTTTTTCAATTTTAGCCTAAAGTTAAATTAGCTTGAATAAAAGTGGAATTAAAGTTATATTGACAAAATATGCTTTCATATTAAAGCATAATGGCTATTTTTAAAGTATTTTTTCACACTTTAAATATACCATTTTATTCACTTGCGGTTCATGTTGATGGATGATTTACTCTAGCAACCAAAGTACTTTTCAGAACATTTCGTATTTCTATTTTTTTTGTTGATGATGTTTGTTTTATTTGCCCTTATTTTGACCAACACCTGGGGTGCATGCTATCCCTTTTTTCTTGATGTTTAAACTCACTTAAATACCTGACCATGCATGTATCAAGGTAAATGATTAAACAATACAAAGAAAGCTTTACACCGATCTTCAGAACTACTTTTCCAAAGTTTTGAAGCAATAATGTTATTAATGTACAAGTCCCTTTAATCCAGGTATCTCCAAATATGTGTATGAACCACTATTCCAAATAAATATTCTAAGTTATTTTATCTCATGAACTCAATGTACTATTGAACTCTATATATATGACAATATTTTCTATGCATTGATAAATAAAGCTAGCTTTAGAGATCTTCCAGTGAATTCTGGAACTAAATGATATAGCTGCTGCACTCATAGTATAGTTATTGACAGATAAGTACATTCACTTGTTTAATGATTTATTAAAATATTTATTAAATTAAAATTATACTAGTCATTGAGATAGATGTTAGTGGCACAGTGCCAGCCTTCAAGATGCTCAGTCAACTGTGGGACAGTGTGGATGGAGCACACACTCTTAAAAGAGATTGTGATCAATGCCATGGAGAAGTAAACTTAGTATGACTGAAGACCAAGGAAGGGATATGGGAGGAAGTAATGATAAAGCTGAATCTCTAATATAATTTATTAGAAGCCCATCAGTAAAAGATGAGGTGGACATTTGTGGAAGTAGAAAGCAGAACATAGCATGAAAAAACATAATGGAGATGTGTATAATTTGGGGAAGTGGCAGGGAGGCTGGGGAGGTAGGCACAGTCCTTCTAGGTCAGGCTAAAATGTGAATTTTATCCCAAGACTGCAGGGAGTTATTGAAGGAGCTACATAATACAACTGATGTAAAAATATCTGTTTTAGCTATTTAGATCAGCAAGTCAGGAGTATATAGAATGAGTTGAAGGAAAATTAAAGAGGAATAAGAAAAATAAGGTCTGGAAGTAAGACATACTTCGTGCGACAGGAGAGGAAGGCTGTCTGAGGCACACTAGTATGAGGAGATGGCTAGAATTGCTGAATAATTTGGTGTGAGGGGTACGGAGAGTCAGGTATCTGGGTTGACTTCTGGGTTTCTAGTTCTAGTAGCTGGATAGAGGAGTAAAGATAGAGAGCATGTTTGTAGGGTTCAGGCAGTGATTTAAAATGTGGACATGTTCATTGTATAATAACCAGAGACCCTTCAAGAGGAGACTTGAGGGGTGATATACAATGGATAGTTGAAGAAAGAAGTGACTATTTCAAAAAGGAACTCTATTTTTTAAATTTTACAGCTAAGTAGAAATGATTTTTTTTAATTTGTTTTTGTTTTGATTGATTTAATCAATATAGAAACAATAATCACAAATTTAATGTTACACAATATATTTCAATTTTGAATTACTTGACCAAAAGCTAGTACTATGACTGTGAAATTTTTAGGAAATCTGAAACTGACTACTAATTAGGTAGTATGTGGTTTTATATACTATTAAATTACTTAATATGGTAGATAATAAAGTACTACTAACCCCATGCTTGCTGTTGGAATAAAAATGTGCTCCGAAAGAAATTTAAGTAGTATATTGAGAATAATTCAGTGTAAACAAAGAGTCAGTACGTGATTTTCAGATCTAATATCAGTAGATTTCGTAACCTTTGAGTCTATCTTGATAACAAAGTTGCCTTAATAAATCATCTAGTATTGAATCATAAGAGCTTTTTGCCATAACATTTAGGGTCCAATTTGAGAGTAACATGCTTATCTGGTAAAAGTCTGACTCAATGTTTAGAGTGATCTCTTAACTACCGTTTTGTCCATCCCTATGAAACTCTTGTGCCCATACATGTCAGCAAGGTGTGTTTGCTGAAATGTTCATCTCAGTCCAAATTCATCATGCATCTTGCAGCAGGTCAGTAGTATGATCTTCATATGGGAAGGACAGCACATCGTAGATATTCTTTCTGTACTGGACTGATAATAAAATTTTCATCACATTTTTCATGAAAAATACATGTAAATATATATACAGCCTCAAAAATAAACCATTAATTTAATCCGATAGAAGAATTTACTGAACAATTTCCCTGGAAATATTTTAACAGAATTGACATGAAATTCTTCATAAATACCTCTGCTCTCTACATTAGCACTGATTCTTAAGGCAAATAAAGAGTTAAAAGCCAAGTAAAAGTTACTAAGAATGGGATCTTAAAGAACAGGTTACCCTTCGAAAATCAACTTTGCGCAATCTCTAAGAAACTATAACATTTATGCAAAGTAAAAACACTGCAAATTCAGCATTAATCAAATTACTCTATAATTAATGTTATCAGCCTTCCCCAGAATGTAACTTGCTAACCTTTCTTTCAGGGTTTGTATTTTCATTCTGCAGCCACTCAGATTACAGCTTTTTTATTTCTATTTTATTTTATAACATAACCCCTGATACTTAAATTGTCAGTAATTTTTAGAAGTTTAAAAACTTTCTTTGCAGACTGGTATTTTCAGGAAGGATATGGATATTGTTGTTAATTGGGGACTGAATATTTGTTTCCCCAAATGCCACTTTGCACAAGTGTACATGGACACTTTAAAATGAGAGAGACATTGATAGATACATGTTTTTGTATGAGAGGATGCTTTTCTTCAAATATAGTTGTGCCCTCATTTAAGATACTTTAGAAATCAAAATTAGCCCTTGATATAGTAACTGAATTATTTATATTCTAGATAGTTTGGTGTGATTGGCTTATAATAATTGAGTACATTTTGAAATATAACTACTTAGCTAAAAGTGATTGAAAATGTTTAAGTGCATTGCATAAACATTTTATAATTAATTATTTAAATTTATTCTAATGGCTAAAACTGTTCATAGATATTTGAAAAACAAGTACATGTTCAAGTGGTAAAGCAATTGAGTTAGCTCCCAGGAATTAATATTTCTCATTGATACGTGTCACTATTTTGGTTGCTTTTTCTTCTTTTGTTCTAAAAAACGGGAGGGGGATTCAAACAGAAGAATTGTAGTTCTGAACATACAAAACTGAGATAGAGGGAACAATCCTAAGAAGGAAAGCGACTCTATTATTGCCATGCGAAGCTAAATGACAGGAATGAAGACCTAAGTGCTTTTGATTACATGCACTGGTTAAAGAGGCCATGCTGGATTTGGTCTCTTAATTCAAAGTAGTAAGAAAGTGAGTAAGTAGACTTATAAACAAACATGCACGGAAACATTCCAGAAGCTCTCAGCAAGTTTAAAATGATATTTTGGCTCAACAGAAAATTATGATATATACATGATATATATAAATATGTATATATATATATACATTATATATATACATTATGTTTATATATATACACATTATTATTATATATTATATATATACACATTATTAATGTGTATTTATATATGTATACACACACACACACACACATCTGACACACACACACACATACATTCATAGTTTCAAAACATATTTTGCTATAAATTATCCAGTAGAAAAAGAAATCTTATATTTTGGATGATTACCTGATTTGAGATTATGAAGAAAACCTTAGAGAAAGAGATCTGTTAAATAACATTTTTTATTGTATCAGAAACTTGAACACAAATTTAATGTTAGACAGCCATTGATAAACACCAATTTTTTTCTGTAAATTTCTCATTCATTTTTGTACTTTTTATTGAAATTAATTGTAAATTAATATTTTATCTTATCTCACCTCACATATTCTCTTGTGAATGAAATGAGAAGAACATAAATATTAAATAGAGCCTTTTGAAAATTTTTGGCACCCATCTTAATTATTATACAGCAAAAACAAATACCAAATCCACCTTATTTTCTAATTTAGTGGCTTAATGCAAATAGACATGACTTGGCAACATAGAAATCAAAAAAGACCAAATGCACTTGTTGTAATACTTATAACTAAGATTAAAGTACATTGTGATTTTGTTTGTGTAATTTTTATGTATTTGAAGTTTCATATAATAGAAAAATATGTAAATAATGCTGATTTGGATAACATAAAGTTTAAGATTAGTAAACAATATTAATAATATCCAGAATGAAAGGTTAAGAGCAACAGCCACAAAGTGACATCGTCAGATTTGTATTCACAATGCCTGCTATACTACACACATGTTTACTTTCTATTTCACAACTGCTAACTCCAAAAGGAGCATCTGAAATTTATTTGCTAACATACTTTTTAGGACACTTATTTGTTATGATAGAGAGACCCTGTGCATGTCTGTTTATTTTGATTGATGGGGTTGAAATTTACAGATTATTCCAGACAACTAGCGCTGTCTGATTTTTGTTTAATAGCATCAAGTGGGCAGATTTGGATTTGTGTCATGTTTTTTAGTTCAGATAGCAAATACCACTGCGCTGCCACTTGTTGTTTTTCATTGTGCTCACTCCACAGATAATCCAATCCTTGTCCTCAGTTCCACCAGTTCTCACCCTGAGTGCCCTCACCACCTGTGTATCCTATAAGGGATCTCAAACCTTCATTCGCTTCCCCAGCTTGCCCCTATACTTAAGCATTATGGATATCCCCTGGAAACTGGCATGCCTCCCTCCAAATCTACATTTTGTCTTCCTTGTGGACCAAACAAAGATGCTGGACTTATAATGAGTTGATTTGACTCTAGTCTTGGCTCTGACTAAGCCATGAAATATGCACATCACAATATGATGCCCATCATCTCTTGGGCCCTATAACTTCAGCTGTCCAATGTATTTACCTTATTCTGCCAGTAGCGTAGGAGCAATTCTCTGACAAGAGCATTGCTTTCAAGGAAATTATGTATCCTGCACCTTCTCATTTACTCTGAGATTGGCTCACACAGAGACTTGTGTCCTTGCACTGGTCCTTGCAAACAGACTCCATATCCTGACTTTTATATTTGCTTTTGGTCTCCCATTTGATAATTTTTTTAGAAGCCCTTTTTAATTTCTGAGATTTGGGATTCTCTTTTAGCTATTGATTCAGCTTGATTTTCTTGTCTGGGTGCCCCCTGCTATCTGTAATGATAACTACCCTCTTGAGTGCAAGCTCAAGGAATCCCCAACTAACCACTCCATCCGAACTTTTTTGATTCACCCTTGGAGTTTGACCTTTATTATGTGAAACGTTTGGGTGTTGCAGTACAAAAATCTCTCTAACTCTGAACCTACATGCTGTTTATATTGTTTATACATAGTGGAAACTATCTCTACTGGCTACTGGCATGGTGCTCTGAGATAACTTCTCATTGCAATAGAACTAGATCCTGAAAGGGCGTACTCTTTGAGGCAGCGAAAAAGGAACAGGCATGATGTTCATTTGCAAGAACATAATGCAGTATAAAAGGGGGGTGGGGGGATCACAGGCATACATTCAACAGAACAAACATACTCATTATAAATATATATATATATATATATATATATATATATATATATATAGAGAGAGAGAGAGAGAGAGAGAGAGAGAGAGAGAGAGAGATTCTGATCATAATTATTGATTGGGAACATGCAAATTTAAACCACAATGGATACTATTTTATATCCCCTAGATTGTCAACTCAATGAACCTGATGTTATCAAATAGTAGAGAAAATGTAGATTAAAGAAACCTTTAAAGCATTCGTACAGGATGTAAATTAATGAACACATTTTAGGAAAATAGTTGCAATTGCCATAATATTTACATATCCCTAGATTAAGCACCTTTATTGCCAGTGATGTACTTTAAATAAGTTTTTCCACATTTGGTCCAGGAGATATATAAGATAATGTTCATAGTAACAATTTTTGTGCTAGCAAAAGTCTGGAAACAATCAAAATAAACATTGACAAAGTGTGGACAAGTAAATGGTGACACAAAGAAACAATGGGATATTTTACAGAAATAAAAAAGCTATGAATAAGCTGCAACTACTCACAATACACATAAATGTTAAACTAGCACTGAGTGAGCAAATTAGTACCAGAAACTACCTATATTAAGATCTATTTTAATAAAGATCAGAAACAAACATATATTTTAGCATGCATATAAGTATAATAAAGTTATAAGAATTACAGGAATACAGTATATACAAAACTTGGGATACTGCCACCGTTGGTCGTAGAGGTCAGGAGGGATGGGAAAGAATAAACAGGCAGAAGACAATTACTTGATAATGTTCTTGTTGGATTTGGGAGTGGGAGCCTCGGAGATGACTATGTTATTATTCTTGATAACCTTGCAAGTATTTTACATACATGCATCAAATATCATGCTAAAAGCACAATAAATGAATATATTTACATATGTTTTGAATACAATTTCACAGTCCCTAAATAAGAAATTTCCTTCTCTGATGTTCATATTACGAGTAGTTGTTTACTTTTTTCTTTTCCAGTTTTATTAAGATATAATTGACATAAAATACTGTATAAGTTTAAGGTGAGCAGCATAATGACTCAACATGTATATACTGCAAAATGATTACCACGATAAATTTAGTTAACACTCATCACTTCATATAGTTTCCATTTTTTTGCCTTGTGATGAGAACTTTTAGGATCTGCTCTCTTAGCACCTTTCAAATGTACCATTCAGCATTGTTAACTATAGTCATAACGCTGTATGTTTATTTTTACTTATATTTCAGAAAGTGAGTTTATCCTTCAACAGATGAAGCATTACCTATAAAATAGATGCTGAGCAAGTACTTACTAATTTGACAGGCTAGATGTTTTCACTTTAGGGGTTTTAATCTTTAAGCACATACCTTTTAACTTTTTCTCTATCTTTATTTATATTGGCTAATAATATATTGCACCTCACTAAACTTTTGATAACAATACTGTTAGTGGAATAGTAGACAGTACTCATTCAAAAGAACTGTTGTGAGCGTTCCTTTTAAACTTTAGACCTATATTTAACAAGACAGTGTTCAATTTATATTTGCTTCAGAGTAAGCCTTTTGCTGTCAATATGACGATATCAAGTAAAATGCTGGGTAATTGAGAGCAGGATAATTTATCTTCTACTGAATATCAAGGAACATCAAAGAAAGATTATATTCTGACAAGGCCTTAAACACTTGTTACTGACCAATGGGTAGAAAAACAAAAAGAAGAAGAATTTTGTTCAATAGCATGAAAAGGACTCAAGTGAATGAGCAGTTAGTGAATGCTTGATAGATCAGACAGTATTGTCATTTTCTAAGAGCCTCTTAGATTTTTAGAAAATAATCTGTGTGAAGCACTTGCCACTGAATAATTACAATAGGATCCATATGAGCTTACAATGACTGCCCCTGGAGGTACTTACTAATAAGCCCCATTATCAGAGCATCACTGATCAAGAAGGCATGTTATGAAATAAATATGCTTCCTCCTCTTTCATTATAGATCTTTGAGAGTGAATAACATGGAAAACTGGGAAATAATTCATGTTTTGAGGTTAAAACATTGAAAACAAAAAACAACAACAAAAATACATCTCAGGAAGCCGCCTTTAAATAAATCTGAACCCCATATCCAAAAAAATTACATCTCCCATTTTCTGAATACTCTTAAAATTGCTGCTGTAAATATGTTGTAATCTTTTGACACTTCCCTTTCTTGTGACTTTTGTGATCAGTTACTCCATGGTTTGTATTTTAGATGGGATTTAGGGGTAGGGAAGTCCATCTTTTTCTTATAATTGTCCTTAAGCTCAACACCGTGCCTCACTAATTGAGCAGCTGTGGCACGTAAATAATCTTTTTCCATGAACTTCCACCCTTTCTTCAAAGCAACTTTTCCACAGGTCAAGGGTAAGTGACTGAAGGCACCTAGAGGATGATGCAGCCTTGCCCTGTATCTTTACCCTGACACTAATGGACTATCGCTGTAACAGAAGTGTGATGGATGACCTCTGTTCATCAGAGGGCTAGACACACTTTTATTTTCCTATCCTTAAGTAAATACAAACATTCTGTTAGAAAATACATGAATTTACTTTTTAACTCTTAATTTTCATGAAGTCAAAAATGAAAATCAAAAAAACATAAAACAGAAATGGTCCCTGGAGTGCTCAAAGTGAGTCACAGACGTTTCTGACTGCTCTGATGTAAACACAGATAGGAAGAGAAGCCCCTCAATGGTGGTACCAGAACCCCTCACACTTAAGCCTGCGGTTTTCCTCGCAGCCCAGTCACTTAGCTGCTTTAGTCTACAATCCTTACACCCTTAGTTTCCACCACAGTCCACTCTTAAATCACTAAGCCTGCTAAGGAAGGAGAATATGCTATCCTGTTTGGCCTTATAATAGGTTGATCAACATTTTCTGGACAGGCCATATGATCTCTCTCACAACCAATCAACCCTGTCATTGTAGTGGGAAAGTAGCCATTCCCAATGCCTAAATGAATGAGTGTGACTGCATTCAAATAAAACTTTATCTGTGGGCCAAATGTGAATTTCTTATAATTTTCACTTGTCACCCACTATTAATGTTTGTTTCATTTTTTGAGCTGCTTTTTCAACCATTTAAAAAATGTAAAATTTCTACTTAGCTTTCAGGCTGTACAGAAACAGGGAGTGAGCTTCTTTTGTAGTATTATTGGTATATTCACTGCCAATGGCAGTTGAGTCATATGCTAATATGTTCAATTTAATGCAAAATATTGTCACCTTAATCAAAACTAAAGCAAAGTAAATTCACTCTTTTGCATATTAACACTTGCATACCATGGATTTCCAATAATCATAGATGGACATTTGAAAACTGTGTTTGCTTCCTCTCATTCAAATAACGCATGAAGGACAGTTTTAAATGCCTTCTTGAAGAAAAGAAAAATAAAACAAGCAACTTTCTTTCAGATTCAAGGGTGCTATGTTTTGCTTTATAAATATCCATAACGAGGGCCAGTTGAGTGGCACATTGGTTAAGAGCTG
>NW_017732429.1:75676-78381 GCF_001890085.2 Hipposideros armiger | reverse complement strand
AAAATATATATATATATATATATATATATATATATATATATATATATATATATCCATAACTAATGTTCAGCCAGGATTAATGCACAGGTGTGGTGACTAGCCATAGCTTCAGAGAATTTAAATAATTTTTATCTACATTATAAACCTGAGCATTTACAAGGAATTATTAGAACTAATTTTGTTTCAATATAACTTCACAAATATTATTGACCTCCTAGGCAGTTACGGTCCTCAGAATATTTCCATTAGAAATACCAGTAAGTACAAATTAGATTTGGAGTTGAATTCTATAGCTTTTCCCTTCTTTTTATTGTGTTTAGTTATAAACCCACAATTAATTAAAAGCAAAATCAAACAAAAAAACAGAGGGAATAAAAAATGGTAATGCCGATTTAATGAGAAAAATGGTCTTCCCAGAATCAAGATGTAAATGGAAGGTTCTTAGCAGCAAGAATTATATTACACTAAATAGATTTTGTGACCTAGATTTCAGGTAAATTCTGAAGAAGCAAATTCCCAACTGACATAGGAAAAGTGGTTATAATCCTAAAGAAAATTAGAGTCTATGTGTCCATTCAAGTCCTGTATGACACAAGAAAACATTTGGAGTCTAATTCTGAAGGCGCTGTA
Source organism: Hipposideros armiger (assembly GCF_001890085.2). NCBI lineage: Eukaryota > Metazoa > Chordata > Mammalia > Chiroptera > Hipposideridae > Hipposideros > Hipposideros armiger. The sequence goes on along the minus strand of NW_017732429.1, from coordinate 77,751 downwards.
TTTTGAATAAAGTTACCCAGCTCTAATTTACAAGTGTTGAAGGAATTCAAAATAAGAAAAAAATCCACTGAATAGCAAAAATCAGGGTGAGTCTTTACTATGTGTTGAAGAAATTATGGAACACATTTGAAATGGACATGGGAACGTTTCTGACAGGGGAAATAACCAAGAAGTGAGAATTAGCACCGTGCTTACTGAAGGTGGTGTGACACAAACAGAGAATTTGATTTAAGGAAGTTAATAAAATTAAAGTGGCACTATGGAGTGCCCTAAATATTACATGAAGAAGTAATTGTTTTCCCCTGAGGAATTATAGAGCCCCAAATTAAATTATCTATAAAAATAATGTATATTTTGTGAAAAACTTTTGGGGACATCATTCTATTAGGAAAGTACAAGATCAGCAATAAAACAGAAAAAAAAAAGTATTGGAAGCCAAGATAAGAAAGTAAAGAAAGTAGAAGGTGATAAAGAATTTTCAGTGTCACATGGGAAGAATGGCTGAGAAAATGAAGAGGAATAGTAAACTCTCATGAAAAAAGAACGAAAATTAACTACAATGTTTACAAATTGAGGACCAAGAAAATTATACTAGTAATGAAAAAATAAAGCTATTGGCTAGGAAGAGAGTTCCATCAGGAGGAAAAGTAAATTTTACTTCAGACATTTTGATTCGTTAGTGATGATAAATAAGTAAGTACAGCTATCATCCATAGACAGGTGAATCTAAAGATCTTAGAGATTGTATTGACAGAGCAGAGATGGAAGGGATGTGATAAGATTTTGAAAGCAGTGAGTATAGAAAAAGAGCAGAAGTTCAAAGCCTGAGCTAGTGAAGGACAGAGAGACTGAATGATAAGAGGAGTAATTCTAAAGTACATTCTAGTTAATGTCAAAGAAGGAACGTGTTTTTTTACAATGGAGGAGTAATTGACCATCCGTAACTAGCAGGAAGGAAATTAAATCAATTCCTCAGTGTATGTATAGAAAAGGAAGAGTTTTTGAAGACCCTTATACATATATAAAGTGATTTATAATCCGCGGTTGTAATACTCATCCACTTTGGTAATGTGGATATCATAAGCCTCTCTGTATATAATACAGAGATAAATTATATATTATAAAATCTTGTCAAAACTTCCTTCTGTCATCACACATTATTTGTATGTATTTTATATTGATACATGTATAGAAAAATGATGGTAGATAGAGAAAATATTTTAGTGTAAATAATGGGCTAAGTGCACAAGCTCTAAAAGCAAAAAATACTGACCTTTCCTCTATTCAGCTATGCACTTATAGGCAAATGGCTTAACATCTCTGTTCCTTCTATCCATGATTAAATATTATCTAAAGAATAAGAATAACATTTTACCTGATGCATAGTGTTATTATGAGTATTAAATGATCTAACCCATGTAAAGTACATAGCAGGGTTTGTTGTACATAGTATTATAATTGTGTGGTAACAAATCTCTATACACATGTGTATGTGGATGCATTTAAATTAAATATAATAGTTGAGTATTATTAATATCATATTCTTTGTATGCCTATTCATCATCTATATATCATTATGAGTTTTTGGTTTATATTTATGTGTTTGTGCATGTGTGAAGTTGATGCAGATGAAGAATAGATAATGCTACTTAAGCATTTTTCTTCTCCCTCAAATAGAATAGATGTTTTCAAATGCACTTATATTCATCTCCAAAGTCTTGAATTTATAATTTTGTCAAAACTTCAGTTTTCATATACTTGTTTCTGGTGAAATTTGGAGGGTGGGGAATGTGTACCTTTTCTTCACCACAAAAGTCAGTGAGCTAGTTATGGCTTCTTATACTGAATTGTTTCTATTTTTGCAATATTTATTGAATTTTTTAGAGTGACATTGGTTAGTAAAATCATATAGGTTTCAAGTGTACAATTCTATAGTATATCATTTATTTATTACATTGTGTATTCACAACCGGTAGTGTGTTCTCCTTCCATCAGCATATGTTTGGCTTGCTTTACTCTCTTCTGCCTCTGGTAACTTACCCTCATATTCTCTAAGCTGTTCTCTGTATCTATGA
>NW_017732429.1:52787-74021 GCF_001890085.2 Hipposideros armiger | reverse complement strand
AGATAGCAGTCTAGTTTCATTCTTTTGGACTTGGCTTTCCAATTTTCCCAGCACCATCTATTGAAGAGGTTTTCTTTTCTCCACTGTATATTTTGGCTCCTTTGAAAATTATCTGCCTATATAAATGTGAGTTTATTTCTGGGTTCTCAATGCTATTGGTCTATGTATTTTTCTACCAGTACCATGCTGCTTTGATTATTGTCATTTTGTAGTATAAATTGAAATCAGGGAGTGTGATACCTCCGGCATTGTTCTTTTTTTCTCAGGATTGCTTTGGTTATTCAGGGACTTTTGTGATCCCATACAAATCTGGTATTTTTTTTTTCGTTTTCTATTATGGATTTGGATGCTGAACGCATGAAATCTGCATATTACTTTTGGTTACATGGCCATTTTCACTATGTTTATTTTTCTAATATGTGAGCAGAAATATCTTTTCATTTCTTTGTGTATTATTCAACTTCTTTTAATAATATTGAATAGTTCTCAGTGTAGAGGTCCTTCTTATCCTTTGTTAATTTCTTGGTATTTTATTCTTTTTTGCTGCAATTGCAAAAAGAATTGTGTATTTTTCCATTTCTTTTTCTGAAATTTTGTAGTTATTATGTAGGAATGCAATGGATTTTTGTACATTGACTTTGCATCCTGCACTTTACTGTATTTATTTATCGTGCACAATAGTTTTTTTGGTGGAGACTTTAGGGTTTTCTGTGTAAAGAATTATGTCATCAGCAAAAAAGTGACAATTTGACTTCTTCATTCCCAATTTGGATTCCTTTTATATTATTTTTTTCTTGCCTGATTCCTCTGGCTAGGACTTGCAATACTATGTTGAATAATAGTTGTAAGAAGGGGCATTCCTGTCTTGTTCCTGATCTTAGAGGAAAAGCTTTTAGTTTTTCACTCTTAAGTACAAAGTTAGCTTACAGTTTTTCATATATGTCTTTGTTATGTTGAGGTATTTTCCTCCTATACCTATTTTATTAAGTGTTTTATTTCTTTTTTTGACCCGGTTGTTATTTAGTAGCATGCAGTTTAATCTCCATATATTTTTAGTGTTTCCCTTCCTTTTTCAGTTGATCTCGAATTTTAAAGCATTATGTTTGGAGAATACACTAGGTATGGTTTCAATCTTCTTAAATTTGTGGAGGCTAGTTTTGTATCCCAACATAGGATCTGTCCTTGAGAATGTTCCATGTGCACTAGAAAAGAATGCATAGTCTGGTGTTCTGGGACAAAAGGTTCTGTAAATGTCGATTATGTCCATTTGGTCTAATGTGTCATTTGAGGCTGATATTTCCTTATTGATTTTCTGTTTGGATGATCTATCCATAGCTGCCAATGGGATAGTTAGGTCCCCTATTATAATTGTATCTTAGTCAATTTCTCCATTCAGTCCTGTTAGTAGTTGCTTTCTATATCTTGGTGCTCTTTGACTGGGAGCATATATATTGATAAGTGTTATGTCTTCTTGATGTATTGTCCCCTTTATCATATGAAATTTCCATCTATATTTTTTGTCACCTTTTATATCTTGCAGTGTATTTTGTCAGATATAAATATGAATACACTTGCTTTGCTCTGGATGCCTTTTGCTTGGGGTGACATTTTTCCACCATTTCACTTTGAGCCTGTATTTGTACTTGCAGCTGAGATGTGTCTTTGGAAAGCAGCATGCTTGTTTGTTGGTTGGTTTGCTTGTTTATTTTTGAATCTGCTTTCTGTGCCCTTTTATTCATGAATTCAGTCCATTTACATATACTATGATTATTGATGTATGAGCATTTCCGATGGACATTTTATTTATTTTTTTTTTCTGGTAGCTCGGTGTCTCCACTTTTTTCTTTGCTTTTGTTTCTATCTTTTATTTTAGTTTGGTGATACACTATTTTTTTTCTGCTTCCTCTTTTTTTCATGTTATGTTCCTCAGTTCTGGATTTTTTTTTTCCTTTTTTAAGTGGTTACCATTAAGTTTATGTAAAAGAAAGTTTTATGTATATAGTGGTCCATTTTCTTCAGCATGCATCTTGTCTCTATTCCCCTTTGTAATTTCAGACCTTTGTCCCCTCCCTTTTATGTTTTTGTTGTCACAAATTATCCCTATTTATGCTGTGAGTTCATCCAAGTTGTAATAAGAAATTGTCTTCTTTTCTATGTTTTTGTCTCCTTTAAGCTTTATGTTATATTTAAGTGTAGAGTGCCCTATTCTGAATAGGGGTTGCCATTTCCTGTCATCTTGCTCATATTTTGTATTTCTTTGACTTTCTGTTTTAGATGGAATAATCTCTTCTGTATTTCCTGTAATGTAGGACTTATTGTGGAACATTCCTTCAGCTTCTGTATATCAGGAAAGGTCTTTATTACTTCTTATCTAAAGGATAACCTTGCTGGATATATTATTTTTAGCTGGTAATTTATCTTTTCAATAGTTTGAATATTTCATTATACTCCCTCTTAGCTTGTAGAGTTTCTGCTGAAAAATCTGATGATAATCTAATTGGCTTTCTTTTGTAAGTTACCATCATCTTTTTCCTGGCTGTCTTAAGAATTCTTTCCTTGTCATTAATTTTTGACAGTCTCAATATAAAGTGCCTTGGAGAAGGCCTATTGGGATTTAGAAAATAGGTGTTCTGTTTGCTTCTTGGATTCAAGGGTCCAATTCTTCAATAAATGTGGAAAGTTCATGTTGACTATTTGTCTGAATAGGCACTCTGTGCCCTTCTCTCAGTCTTCTCCTTCTGGTACACCCATGATTTTTATATTGCTGTTTCTGATGGAGTCAGATAGTCCTCACAGAGATTTTTCATTTCTTTAACTCTCAAGTTGCTCTCTTCTTCCATCTGTGTCATTACCAGAAGCCTGTCTTTGGTGTCACTATTTTTTTCTCCATTTAGCAAGCTCTATTTTCTAATATCACCATTTGATTCTTCACCTTTTTTATTGAATTCTTCAGCTCCAGAATCTCTATTTAGTTCTTTCTTAAAAGAGTTTCATTCTCTTTGGTAAGGTGTTCATTTTGGTCATTGATTTTATTTCTGAATTTATTAAGCTGCCTATCTGAGTTTTCTTGTATCTTACTGACTTTTTTCAAAATTGCAATTTTGAATTCTCTGTCCTTTAAATCACATATTTCCATGCATTTCCATTTATTATCTGGAGATTTTAAGTCTTTTATCTGGGCTGATTTGTTACGTTGATTGTCATACTATTGTAATTGATGGATTATGTCTCTTCAAAGACATCTATAGGAATGAATTCTGCAGCAGGTTGATACAAAGAGGTCTTTCTTTTGTTTTCCAGTAGGTGGTACTGGAACATTTTATTTTCTCTTGCCCTGTTCCAGCTTCTTGCTGTGGAAAATTACTTGGGGAGGTGGGTGTCTCCTCTGTGACTCAGTCTCAGGGCCCCACCCCCATGGGAAAATGTGGCCTCTGAAATCCCTGTGCTGCCCCTGCAGTCAGATGAAGAGCTGTGCTACCTGAGCAGTCCTGGGTGTTCCTGCTGGGATCAGCTGCAGAAGGTGGGGGCGGGATGGACTGGGAGAGGCCATTGGTGTGTTTGTGGCTTTGTTATCCCCCAAGTAATGGCCACTGCTGAACCACAGCTACCTCACCTACTTATCTCCACCCATGTCACTGGAATAAGCTGCAGTGTGCATCGACCACTCAGGAAATGCCTCCCAAGTTCTCAGGACTGTGGATATTCTGTTCATTAACCCAACATTCACTGCTACAGGTTCTTCTGGGGCCCACTGCTAGCTGTGGGAAGGTGCAGGGGAGGCAGCGAGGCTCTGTGGCATTGTTTTCTGCCTGGCAGGGAGGGTTCTTAGACCACAGCTATCACACTTCTGTATTTGGTCTTTACCTCAAGGTGTCTGCCCTGTTTGCTAGTTTCTGCCACATTATATACTGATCACTCGGTTGGGAGCACTCTGGGCCACAGAGAGTAGACCTTCAGCGTGAATCCTCCCCTCTCCTGGGTCCGCCGTGAGCTCTGAGCTGCATCAGCGGCGGTGAGTGCTGGGCTGCATCCACACACCTACCTCTACTCTTCTCCTTCCCTCCTCCCCTGTTCGCCCCTCTTTGCCCACCTGCAGATGTTTTGATGCACAGATCTCTCCGATGTGTTTGTGAGTTGTGTAGGGAATCTTTTGTTAAATTATAGCTGTTCAACTCATTGTAACTTGAGGAGGAGAGATCAAGGGAGGTCCCTCATGCCTTCATTTTTCTGATATCTGCTCAATTGTTACTTGAAGTGACAGAGTTCCCACAGTAAATAGTACAAATATTCTAGTTAGTAGTTCAACACACAGTCAAAACATAAAGTTTCAAAATAATAATCTCTCTTAATATTCCTAGAATGTAGAGCACATGGTGCTTTTACACACTGAAGGAAATACTCTTATTTAGATAAATGAGAAGCCATGGTTTAGTCATAAATTCTAATAATATTTCAATAATCTTAATTATAATGTCTGTAGTAATATCCTTCATATCTGTTAAAATATTAATTTTAAACTTAAATCACTAATGGAGTACAATTAAAACTAATAATATATATTCTTATATTTGAAGATTAATGTAGAAAAATGATCCTAATGTATTTCTAACCTCAAATTTTACCTGGGTTCTTGGGTGTATCTGTTGCTGTCTAGTTATGTAGTTTTGTTTATTTGTTGTATCTTTTATAAAGCAGTCTATGAATGTGTCTAAGTTCATTCATGAGAAGTAGTTCAGGAGAGAAATGTTACCGGCCACAAAGCTAAGATATTTGAAAACAGGGATCATGCCTTTCATCTATTTTATTTCCAAATTAAAACACACAAACAAAACAAAAACAACAACAACAAAAAAAACAGGATTCTTCTTGACACAGGTAATCAATAAATATTTACTGAGTGAGTAAATTAATATCTCTGTGTTTCAGAAAAATGAGCCAAGCACAAATCACATGTCACTAAAGGTCACACATAGAATTAGATTAAAACAAATGATCAGGTAGATACAGTAATACCTTGGTTTGCGAGCGTAATTTGTTCCAGAGACAAACTACTCATATTGCTAGACATAGCTCGTTTACCACGTTAAAATGTATTACAGATGTTTGCTCGTCTTGTGGAACACTCGCAAAACACATTACTCACAATCCAAGGTTTTACTGTATTTTTATATTTTGGACAAGACACTAGGCCAGTCTCTCAAAGCCAATTTTCTGAAATTATTCAAGAGGCAACATTTTTGTCTGATTTGTTTTGTTTTCAGTCTTTCTTTGATGTTCAGGTTTAATTTCCCCTATAGAATAACTTCTTTCTCCAAATGCCATCACCCCTGAAGGATTAGTACAGACCCCACACCTCAGATTTTCTCCTTTCTCTACAGTAAATTTTATTACTCTTAGCTCATCAGCCTTAACTAGTCGTAATTTAATATTATTGGATTAAAAATAGTTAAATGTTGATTTGTTCTAATTATATTCATATGAATACATTCTAAAAATCAATATGCGACTGTTTAAAAGCACATGTAGAGTTTCCATGTGGGCAGGTCAATGTTATTTTACTTACCAGACTCTCATCTCCTTATGGGCAAGCACTTTGTGTCCCTGGCTGCAACTACCTGAGAAAGCCTGTCACTGTAGGTGATTTTTGGCTGGGATTCAATACATTATGTTTAATTAAATAACCTTAAACACTATTAATAGAAGATAAACAGTAAATAGCATCTATACTATTTATTGTTGCATGAAGTTTGTAACCATCTTTGTTTCAGTTCAGTACACCATTATCTGTGCTGGTTTTAATGAGATTGCTAGCAAAGAAAAAGGAGTAGTGTTTCATTATGTGTTATGTGTCTGGAAATAGCTTACTGGTAATACTGAAAAGTAACTTATTGGTGATCTGATTTAAATTCAAGTAAGAACTCAAAAAGGAACACTCCTCTGTTGGCTTGCCCTTAGCTAATATCGTTATGCTAATCCTAAATATGCATTATATAGTCAGAAGCTTCAATGATCAACAGCAGCTGCATGTTTTTTCTCCTGAATTATTTTATGTCATATTTTAAAATCAGGAAAGGTAAGTTTCTATCTATATTTTTAACTTCAGCTAATGTACCCAATAGCAATGTAAAGAAACAGATGTTTTAAAAGATGCAGAAAAACAGTTTAACACAACTTTCAGAGTTTTACACATGGCATCTAATAAGAGAATTTGAAAGTTAAATTTAGAAGACGAAGGCAATCATTTGAACATGATTTATAATCCATTAATATATATTTTACTTTATCTATAATAAGGTAACAAAAGTCCTTGAACAGTAATGACTTTTTTTTTGTAAATCAAACACTTATTTACTGTGATTGAAATTAATCTTATAAGTAAGAGCTGGTTAAAAAAATACCAAGTTACTAAATGTGCAGTAAATGTTTACATTTTGTCCTTTTCCCAAATGGCCCTATCATTTATGTATTCCTTATATGATATTATCAGTATAAAGCATAAAATCATAAAATGTATTATTTTAGAATTAAGATATATCTTATTGTATAATAATTTACTTTAGAGACAAAGCCCCAATTCATTTTATGTGTGTAGCATTATAAGGAACTTATATGAATGTTACATACACATCATTATTAGAGATTTTGCTTAATGTTAATATAATGTATACCTTTTGTTTTAGATCATATTAATTTCATAACACTGGACACGCATCTTTGATAAGAGCTAATAGAACATGAACAAAGATGCAATACTCTTGACTTCTGGTAAGGCAATTTTGATAAAAACTATTAATGAAATGTAGCAAGAACCTTTTGTATCATTCAAAAGAGCTGTCAATAGGGCCGACTGAGTGGCTCAGTTGGTTAAGAGCTTGCTCAAGTGTGCGAGTTCTGAGCAACAGTGGTTCAATTCCAGGCCTGAGCTGAGCTGCCACTGAGCTTTCAACAGGTGTCAGGATGCCTCAGCTAAAACAAAAACAAAAACAACAAAAAAAATACTTTGGGCTAGCTCAGTGGCGCATTAGTTAGGACTTGGCTGGGGGCGCCAATTCTGAACAGCAGGGCCCTGGTTTGAATCCCACATGCAGGCCAGTGATACTGTGCCTTCTACAGCTAAGATGGTGAACAACAGCTCGACCTGGAGCTGGGCTGCCGGGTGTCGCTGGCAACAGGGTAGGCTGCAGTGAGGCTGGCCGGCAGCAGGCGTGAGCTTTCATGAGCTGCCAGGAGCCGCCTTGAGTGACTGTCCAGTGGCTGGCGATTGATCTGCCTTACCCGGGAAGAGCACAATGATAATACCAACATGGGTCATTGTCTGTTCCCTTCCCCCATTCCCCAACACTGTTCCCCTCCCCCAATTCCGAAACTAAAAAACAAATCTTGAAAAAAAAAAAAGAGCTGTCAACAATAAATTTGCAAACATATACTTTTATAAAGCAAGTTTATTGTGTGCAAGTACTTACTTCCACTAGCCTTCATATTGGCCTAATTTCCACATGCCAGCACAGTCTGGGTGTGTGCAAGATCTCACTTACATTTAAGATTTTAAAGTGAGAACTAAGCACTAGATAATGCAAAGAGTTTTCAGTGACATGAAAAAAATATTCTTTTATTAAAAAAACTTTAAAAAAAGTCTTTTTTATAAATGATCATGAATAAATAAATTGACTCCAATTGTATACTTATAGTAGGTGTCAGTTTGAACCTTCTTTTCATTTTTATTTATTTTTGGCTGCATTTCCCGCTTATCTTTATTCCACTGATTTATTTTCCTCACTATATTGCATTGGCTAAGACCTTATGTTGAATAGAAGGATGATAGTGGACATCCTTGTCTCATTTCTGAGTTTAAAACAAATGCTTTTATTTTTAAATTTTATTTTATTTTTTATTGATATGGCTGCATATTTGGGTGATCAGTATTAGTGACAGAAGATGATATAAATTTTATAAAACTCTGCCCTGAGCTAGTAGCCCTTGGCCTTGATTGTCTGTATTAAATCTCAACTTGCCCCCAAAGCTAAACTACACAGACACATCGATAGGCCAGCTCAACTACCTGGCTGGCAATGGGAGAATTGAATTATCTCATTTGATGTAAATATATATAATGGAAAATTGCCAAAGCTATTGTCACAATGTGATGTACAAGAATATGCATATATATATATATATATATATATATATATATATATATATTTGATTTAAAGAGTAGACTTTTACACTGATGAGAAGGTACTTTTTATATTGTGATACAGATGAGAGGAGTTAATACTAGATAATATGTCCACAGAGTTATGTGTGTAAAAATATACCTGTGTAAATGTTTGCTATACAAAAATGAAAAGTTGCACTTTGAAATTAATTACAAAATCACAGGATAGTTAAATTCTGAGATGTTAAAAATAAGTCCAATGCAAAGTAATATAACTGGTAAAATCTTCTCAGAGTTTTTGAGATTAAAAGTGGCTATGTATGATTAAATAATAAGAAAATTAAATACGTAATTAATTCTTCAGTACAAATTTGTAGAAAGGATTATAATGATGAAATGTCACTCCATGTCTATGTGCATTTCTGATCCAGGAGAAAAGAATATATAACTTAAAACGAATAATTTGATACCATATATTAAGGGAGAATAACCGTTGCAATTTTTACCTGCTGCTACTGGTACAGAATGACAAATCAGTGATTAGACCGCAGGTGCTGTAAATAGCATGTTTCACACAGCCAGGATCAAAATGGCTTTGGAGCTGGAGATAGAGAGCAGCAATCCTTGAAAATAAGACTCCTTACAAACAACTATGTGTGTGTGTGTGTGTGTGTGTGTGTGTGTGTGTGTGTGTGTGTGTATGTGTGTAGATATATACCTATAATTGACATTTAACATATAACTATTACCTATATCCATAAGATACTTGATTTTTTTTAAGTCTACTTCAAGGCTTCAACGAGATCTTTAAAATTTTTTATACCAAATTATGATGCATAATTATATTAACATATTTCATATTCAAGAAGTATCAGTCAGAAATAGGTATTTGTATGATACAAATCAATCAAAGTAAAGCTTCAATACAAAAGTAAATATGGTCCTAATGCTATTTATTTTCATAAAGGTGACTTTCAGCAGCAAAAATTCTATATTCTGTAGAATATAGCCTAAACCACTGAATCAAGTAGAGTGTGCAGATATGCAGGAACCGCTATTGATTTTAAGCATTATTTGAACCAACAAACAGATTTTAAGTGACCTTCCACTGTGATAACAAGATCTATAATTTGAAAAGAGTTTGTAGAGGAAGAAATGTTGCAAGGTCTAAAGTAAGATAAATGGTAATTTATGGAGGTCAGTTGGCTAATTTCAGATCAAAATAGTTGATATTGCTGNTTTTTTTGAAAGGTCAATAATATTAATGAATTTTGTGCAAGATTGACAGAGAAAAAGAGATAAACCACTTATTTCTAATATTAGGAAAAAAGCAGAGGATATGACTACAAACTGCAGTCATTAAAAGTATAGTGAGGGAAGAATATGAATAAGACTAAAAATATAAATTTGACAATTTAGATAAATGCCTTGAAAAGAATAAACTGCCATAACTCACTCAAACTGAAATAGACAATTTGAGTTGCCCTAATATAAAAATTGAATTCACAATTAAAACCTAATGAAAAAATAATCTCAAATCCTTTGCAGTTTCACTGGACAAATCTACTAAACATTTAGAAAAGAAATAACAACAATGCAATGCATTTTTTCAAGAAAAATGAAGACAAATAATATTTCCCATCTTATTCTATGTAGCCAGTATTATCCTGTCACCAAACCAAAAACTAGACAGAAAGAGAGAGAGAGAGAGAGAGAGAGAGAGAGAGAGAGAGAGAAACTACAAACCATATGTTTCATAAATATAAATGCAAAAAATCTTAACAAAACATTAGCAGATAGAATTCACCAATATATAAAATAAATTATACACCATGAGCATGGAATAAACCTTATTCTAGGGATTCAACAATGGTGCATTATTTGAAAATCAATCATTTTAGTTTACTGTAATAACAGGCTAAAATAGACAAATCAAATGATCAAATTAATTTATGCAGAACAGGTATTTGACAAAATTCAACATCGATCATTTAAAACACTATCAGAAAACTAGGAATACAAGGGAGTCCCTTAAAAAAATGTTTTAAAAAAAATCTACATGCAATCATATAAGACTGAATGTTGTGAAATGGAATGAATGCTTTCCCCTTAAGTTTGGGAACAAGGCATGGATGTCTACTCTCATGACTTCTATTCATGACTTCTAATACTAGAAGTTTGAGCCAGGAAATTAAAGTCAGAAAAGGAAATAAAAGGTACACAGATCAAAATGGGAGACATAAAACTGTTGCTGTTTGTATGTGATATGTCACGATTGTCCATGTAGAAAAACTCAAGAAATTTACTTACAAAAAGCCTCCTAAAACTACTNATCATGTCATGAAATTTTTCTGAAGAATTCACTTTTTTCAACATGGAATTATTATTTGTATTTTTCACAGAATTTCCTGAATTATTGATAAGGAATATGTTGAAATTCACCATTAACTTTCATAAAAAAATGGAAATTCTGTGTTTTTTCACTATATGTGTTTTTTCGTTGTTGTTGTTATTGTTTTGAGTCCATTACTACCAAAAGGAATTATTGAATAATAAATAAAAATGTTATAAAAGAATAAAATTTAAAAATGCTTACATATTTTTAAGCCATAGAGTAAATAATAAAACAACTTTAGCAAGAGCATTCAGATTTCTAACTATTTATTCTTTATTAGGACTGTTAGACCTATGTATTGCAACATATATTTCACATACATTTAACCTATAATATTCTTTATTTTCTGCAAACTGAGTTGGCAGATTTGTTCATCTTGCAACCTGGGGCCTGATTGAGGGTACAACTGGGTTGAACCATTTTTTTTGGGGGGGTGCACTATCAAGGTAAAGCTGAAGGAGTTAGCTATCTCTCCCTATCCACTCTTGTCCAAACACACTTTACCAATGAACTACCTGTATGCTGTGCTTAAAGGACAGAGATAGTTACATCACATCTGCAAAGTATTGGAAGAGAAATATGGATTATATTACTAGTCATATTAAAATAAATACTCTGCTCAATGTGCATGTGCTTCACATACTACTACAAATGATAGTAGAAACTAGAAGTACAACATAAGCTCTATGAAACCCACCCTTGGTTATTTTAATGTAAACTAAATACAATTATTTAAAAATAAAAACTAGGTCTGGCCAAGTGGCTTAGTTGGTTAAGAGCTCGCTCTCAAGAGTGCAAGCTCTGAGCAACAGGGTTGCTGGTTTGATTCCCAGCCTGAGTTGAGCTGTTGCTGAGCTGCCAACAGGTAACAGGATGGCTCAGCTAAAATAAATAAATAAATAAATAAATAAATAAATAAATAAATAAAATTAAAATAAAATAAAATAAAAAAATAATGAAAAGTAGTCTGCTTAGAATACATAAGTAGACAGTTTTTATTCATCTTGCTAAGTACAGCTAAACTAGTTGGATATAAAGCAGAAAACAACCATGCAAAAATTCTGAAAGATGGAGGAAAGAAGGCAGCAAAGTACTGATATGGTAGTGAGTCCTCTGGGTGATCCTTTACTTTCTACATCCCACACTGGCTGTTGGAAAAGTTGATGACCCAGAAATATCAACACAGAAAACAAACAAATAAAAAATAAGAAAATCATGCCCTTCTTAGCAAAAAGACCAGGAAAGGGGCAGCCTTTTACAAAACAGCCACTCTGCTCCATCCAAAGACTATGGAAAACAACAAAAACGAAGACAAAAAACCCGTGTGTTTCCATCTAACAAAGGCCGAATGGGTAGCTTAGACTCCCACCCCACCAGCCTGTTATAATGGGTCCCCATCTCCCTGCTGAGGTGGTATCAGGGAAGGCTAGTAGGAGTCAATATTTTCAGTCCTGCCCACTACTAAGGAACAACTTCATCCCATTCCTCCATCTCAGCCAGTGGTGACCACAGAGGAAACCTGAACTTCTATAACCACCCAGCAGTAACAAGGTGGCCTGCCCCTTCCCTTCTGGAGTGAGATCAGAAAGGAACTAGTGGACAGTCGGGGTTTTTACGCACACTCCTCCCAATGTTGTCAGTGGTGGCCACCTGGGAAGCGGTAATGAGGCAGCCTCCCTCACCCAGCCACAGTGGTATCATCAGAGGCCTAGTAGGGATCCGGAAATCCCACCCAAACCTAAAAGTCAAAGACCCTCCACTGGAGTCAAAAGATGGTGAGTGGAGAGCCTGGATTCTATACCCCCCTGGCAGTAACAAGGTGGCATCCTCATTTCTCTGCCAAAGCTGTGTCACAGGGGGCCTGGTAAAATATAAATTTTAAACATACCTAGAGTATTATAAAATAATATCTCATATCTCTATATTTAAATTGAAAATCACTCATTTTGCCAAAACCCAGAAAACTCTAAACTTGAATGAGAAAGAAAATTAACAAACACCAGCACCAAGATGGGACAACTATTAAAATTATCTGACAAAGATGTTAAAGAAGACAGTATAAAAATGCTTTCATAAGTCATTAGTTAGAACAAATGAAAAACAAAATAGAAAATCTCAACAAAAATAGAATATTTAAAGAAGAATAAAATAGAAATTATAGAATAATAATAATAATAAACCCACAATGATCAAAACCAAAATCTCATTGGATAACCTCAGCAACACAGCATACANTGTGTGTGTGTGTGTGTGTATGTGTGTAGATATATACCTATAATTGACATTTAACATATAACTATTACCTATATCCATAAGATACTTGATTTTTTTTAAGTCTACTTCAAGGCTTCAACGAGATCTTTAAAATTTTTTATACCAAATTATGATGCATAATTATATTAACATATTTCATATTCAAGAAGTATCAGTCAGAAATAGGTATTTGTATGATACAAATCAATCAAAGTAAAGCTTCAGTACAAAAGTAAATATGGTCCTAATGCTATTTATTTTCATAAAGGTGACTTTCAGCAGCAAAAATTCTATATTCTGTAGAATATAGCCTAAACCACTGAATCAAGTAGAGTGTGCAGATATGCAGGAACCGCTATTGATTTTAAGCATTATTTGAACCAACAAACAGATTTTAAGTGACCTTCCACTGTGATAACAAGATCTATAATTTGAAAAGAGTTTGTAGAGGAAGAAATGTTGCAAGGTCTAAAGTAAGATAAATGGTAATTTATGGAGGTCAGTTGGCTAATTTCAGATCAAAATAGTTGATATTGCTGCAAAGCAGTAAATATATCAACACAATCTCTGGAAAACCACAATTTGAGGATACTTTAATTTTCAAGGAATTGTTTTCCTGGTCACTTTGGAATTGCTTTATCTATAAAGGTAATCTTATAACTTCATAATTTGCAGCTTTTGGGTATGTTCCAGCAATAGAATGTATTGACTCTTAAAGAAATATAGCTAGAGAAATTGATCTGAGTTCAGGTTTGCTGAAAGGACATTATCTAATGAACCATAATTCTTAGGTCAACCCAAGGTTTAAAAAGTAAAAATAATAATAATAATAATGAGCATGTTTTTAAAATTTTTTACATGCTAACTTATTTTAGGTATCACAAATATATTTTTCAATTAAATCTGGTGATATTCTTAAGGATTCCTTCCACTTCCCCTGTTTCACTATTTAGTTAGACTTGCTACCATGGTTTCAGTGATTGATCCAGACTTGAGTTTAGTTTGTTCCAGGCTCATGCTTAACCTTACAGACTGATGTTGGTCAAAGGGTACAAAATTTCATTGGTGCAGAATTAATAAGTTCTGGAGATCTGTGGAACTATAGTACCTATATATACCAATACTGTATTGTATATTTAAAATTCTGTTATTTGGTAAAGCTTATGTTGTGTTCATATTGTATACTTGCATTCATGCATGTATGCACACAGACACAAGCAATATAAAACTAAATTAATAGATAAAGAGGGCATAAGGAAACTTGTAAAAGTGATGGATAAATTTATGATCTTGATTGCTGAAATGATTTAATGGGTGTATATTTATATCCAAACTCATCAAGTTGTATATAAATACTTATAACATTTTGTATGTCAGTGGTAGTTTAATAATATGGCTTAAAAAGAAAGTAATTTCAATTAATTCAACATTTTCGATATGTGTCCAGTATTCTAAGTTGGAAGTGTTTAGTATAAACTAGTTTGTAGAGATTCAGAGATTTTCTACATTTATAATAATTTAAAAACACTAAATAGAATATACACAAAGTAAACCTGTCTAAAAATGAAGCCCGTTTAGAATGAATACAAAGCTCTTCTAAAATTGCCCAGAGAAGGAATAGTCTTCTAACCTTGTAGGTTATCTATACATCCAGAAGGACATTTGTCTTTCTAACCGACCTCAAACCAGACCCTCAGGAATTTCTAACTTCGTATTGTTTATTTCATTCCTTCAGGCCCCAGCTTTCTGAAAACTCCTCACTTATAGTCTCATTTTGAAAACTTGTTTTTTTTTGTTTCACCAAATTATTTTGGTGTGCCCTTACTCAGCATTGAGCTCAAATACTGTGTTCTTGTTAATCTGGTTTACAAGCAAAACATAATCTAATTTAAAAAGAGCTAAAGAAAGTATTTTAATTATTTCCTGCCCAGTGGGTACTTTGAGAATTACTTGGAATATTCTTGGTTGAATTTTTCAAAGCTTAAATATTTTCGTTCTTAGGATTTCTTTTTTTTTATTATTAAATTTATTGGGGTGACAATGGCTAGAAAAATTACATAATTTTATAAAATCATCTATATACCACATTGTGTGCTCAACACCCAGAGTCAGTTCTCCTTCCATCACCATATATTTGACCCCCTTTATCTTCTTCTACCACCCCCATCCCCTCTTACCCTCTGGTAACCACTAATCTGCTGCCCATGTCTATGAGTTTTTGTTTATTTGTTTGTTTGTCTTGTTCCTTTGTTGCTTTCAATTTTATATCCTATGTATCCTATGAATCATATGGTTCTCTACTTTTTCTGTCTGACTTATTTTAACTAGCATAATACTCTCAAGATCCATCCATGTTGTCGTAAATGGCAGTATTTCATCTTTTTTATGGCAGGGTAATATCCCATTATGTATATATACCACATCTTTTTTTCTCCAATCATCTTTGGAAGGACACTTTGGTTGTTTCCATATCTTGGCCACTGTAAATAATGCAGCAATGAACATCAGAGTGCATACGTCTTTATGGGTACATGTTTTCAGATTTTGGGAGTATATACCAAGGAGAAGGATTGCGAGTCATATGGTAATTCTATTTTTAATTTTTTGAGGAACCTCCATACTGTTTTCAATAGTGGCTATGCTAATAAATAATTCCTTCTGCAATTGCGTCAAAAATAATAAAATACCTAAGAATAAACTTAAGAATGGTTGTGAAGGACTTATACATTAAAAACTACAAGACTTTTTAAAAGAAATTGAAGAAGACACAAAGAAATGGGAAAACATTCCATGTTCATGGATTGAAAGAATCTACATAGTTAAAATGGCCGTATTACCTGAAGCAATATACAGATTTAATGCAATCCCTATCAAAATCGAAATGGCATTTTTTAAAGAAATACAACAAAAAAATTATCAGATTTGTGTAGATTCATAAAAGACCCTGAATAGCCAAAGCAATCCTAAGAAAAAAGAACAAAACTGGAGGTATTATATTCCCTTACTTCAGATTGTACTACAAGGCAGCGATAATCAAAACAGTATGGTATTTGCAGAAAAACAGACACACAGACCAATGGAATACAATTCAAAACCTAGAAATAAACCCACATAAATATGGACAGATAATTTTTAACAAAGGAGCCAAAAACATACAATGTAGAAAAAAATACTTTTCAATAAATAGTGCTGGGAAAATTGGAAAGCCATGTGCAAAAGAATGAAACTAAACTGCTATCCATTGCCATATACCAAAATTAACTCAAAGTGGAGTTTCTTTAAGAATGATTCTGCTATAGGAAAAACTTACATACATTATTTTTTAGAAGTCTCTCTAAATATTTCATACATTTATTGCTTTACCAAGTGTTTACTATATTATGTAAAGCAGAAGATAGTATGTAGAGCTAAATATCATCTGTTAAAATATCTTGATGTTTCCTACTTTCTATGTATCAAAATCTGGGAAGTGAGAGGGTGTAAGGAATAACTTTTTATAGGGAATTCTTGTTTATACTTTAGCCTAATTTACTCCATTTGCTTTATCATTTTCTATTTATTTATTTATCTGTCTATCATCTATCTATATCTATACCTATATCTATCTATCTATCTATCTATCTATATATATATATATACATAATTATTTTGTTTAAATCATGTCAGAGTGAGATGGAGACGTTATTAACTCAACTCCCATCACTGAGTACTTCAGGATGTATCACCTAAGAACAAGGTTATTCTTTTTCATCCCCATTAAGGAACTTTACTATTGACTGAAAGCTACTGTTTAGTCAATTTTTTCATTGGTCCAATAAATAACATCTATAGCTTTTTAATTTTTTTTTCCATATATAGGATGTACTTTAGGCCTACTCATTGTATTTGTTTTTCATGCTTCTCTAGTGTCCTTTATTTTGGAATATTATGTCAGCATTCCTTTGTCTTTCTTGACTTCAATATTGTTGTAGAAGATCCCACAATTTGAGTTATTCTAATGTGCCCTCATGATTAGATTTATGTTATGAATTTCTCTGTCAGTGATACCATAGAAATGAAATTGTGTCTATTACATGTTTTGGGGTTAAATTTTTCAGAAAGTTCAGGTGGTATCAGAACTAACCAACAGCAATCATTACAGAGCAGGAGTAATGTATAAAAGACTACAGAGAGGATGAAGTACCAGGAACATAAATCAATTACTATTTATTTATTTATCCATATCACATGCCAGAAGCTATAACCAATTTTAGAGCTATATTTATAAAGATGACAAAGGGCTAGCTAGCATCAAGGATCAGCAATCCATAAACTCTGGCCAAATTCAGCTATGACCATTTACTCATGGATTGTTTATGGCTACTTTTTTACTATAATGAAAGAGTGGAGTAGTAGTGATAGAAACTTTTAGGCCTACAAAGCCTAAAATACTTACTATCTGTATCTTCGCAGAAAAAAAAAAAAATGCCAATCCTTGTTCTAAGACAGTATGATTCTAGTTCATGGTTTTTCTGTTTGTTAGTTTTTAACAAACAATTTTTGACAAACAGTTGAACAATGAGAAATATGTTAATAGTCATGTGGATTTATATTTTTGGAGGGTGAACAATTTTTTTACCTTGTAGCTTATAAACTTAATACTATTTAATAGAAAATATTTAATAATTTAAAATACTCTACTATCCATATTCTATGCCTTGCTTAAGAAAAATGCGTGATGTTACTTAGCCAGAAATCCCTAGCATTTCTGAGCCTCCTGCTCCCAAGATTCTGTTGTTCTTTTGCCTACTGCCTACTGCAGACCTTACTTCAAAGGACCAAGCTCAGGAGTCCTCAGAATTTTCTGTATCAGCAAAGATTTTCTTTTCCTTCAAGTGATTTAATAAAGGGGGAATCAGATTGACTTTAGTGAAATATACTCCATCCTTTCTGAAGACAGAATTTTGTCCTATTTAAGAACGCTTCTGCCTATGTCCTGAGCAGAATCACATTTTGAAACTGGTGTGTGAGACAGGGCATAAATCCCATTACCCAGTAATAAGATTTGTTTCCACACCTTCTGTGCTCTCCTTTGGTAACTGAGAAGTCCTTCACAGTGGGCTGATTTTTGTTTGTTTGTTTGTTTTTTCTTCAGGTTTACTCTGACATCTGTCCAAATAATTTCACTCTATGATGCATTTGTTTCATTTAAAACCACCAAGAGGGTGAGAGATTAGTAGTAATAAAATTCTTGAATAGCATCAGTATCCCCCCTTATTTCACTCAAGGAGATGCCCTAAATTTAATCTTTGTCTGGGAAAGAACCACAATTCAACCATTTGCAAAGTAACTTTGGGATGAAACCAAAGCTGTGTTCTTAGACAATGAATTAATCACTACCATTTTTAAGTCCTTGTCATTTACTGCCTCAAAAATGTGGTTTAAAATTGTTAAAGAATAGTGGTAACTATAAAAGTCTGCAAAAATAGAAATGCAGCTGATAATATGATATTAGAAATGTACTTTGGGAAGAAACAAGAACATGCTCTAGTTTTTAGGTTAGAATGGTCATTTACACTAGTAATAGTACATCTTGGTCAAACTGTATCAGTAAAATTAATATTGAGTGAAGCTTGTTCATAAGTTCAAAGTGTCTATATTTGGCATCTTATCTCTGCCTATACCTTCATTCCTAGTTGCAGGCAAGAGGTACTCTCCGAGTTTTCCCCTGAATGGTTCTCCTCTATTTTCAGTCTAACCTTCTAATGATAACAGTACTAATAGTTGCTGGAAATTGCTTCTCTGTACCATGTCCTTTACTTATTTTATCTGTAGTTCTTACAGCCTTTCTGCAAGGCAGACATTATTGTCTCACTATTAAAGATAAAAGAATGGTTCATGGAATGGCCAACTCTCCAAAGCCCAGCTTATAAGTGACAGAGTTGGAACTAAAACCCAGATTTAACACCAAACCCCACTTACTATTATCCCAGAGCTTTACACATGCTATTGACAATCATTTGGTCTTATTGATTAAATGTACAACAAATTTACAAAATATTAATTGTAATTCAAACACTTTTTGTTTTCATTGAGCTTTCTCTTATTTCAGAATCATATTTTTTTCTTAATTGAAAAATAATACAGGAAACTCTTAAAAACCTGTGCAGTGACAGTAAACCTGCATTATTTAAATATTGTTGGAAACCGGCTCATACTTTATTGTTTGACGTTGCCTAAGACATCTGAAACAAACATGCAGGCTCCTGGATTTTGAATTTTTTCTTGTCAAATGCTGTTAAAAAATTAACCTAAAATACACTTCCAACTTCTACACTCAAAATTTTATATTTCTTATTTCTTTTTATAGAATTATGTTTCTGCAAGGTTGCTGAAATATTAATAAATTTAATTGTTTTAATTAAAGAACTAATCCTCTTTTAGAGAAGTTTTAAGTGTTTTTAGAAACAAAGCAAGTAGGCATGAGTTCAAATAGATATATACAAACTTAAAAAGTAATACCTAAATATAAATTTAGCAATCTATGAATAGACTTTGCATGTTACCATGTTAAATACACACTAATTTTAAGGAGAAATAACAGATGATACTAGAAGTTTCCTCCCAAGCATTACTATGAGACATCATGTTCATCCCTGCAAACCCCAGACACCATCTCAACCTGTCCTATTGAGGCCTTAGAAGAATGGGAATTAGAATGATGAGACATTTTGAGGAATGTGAAGCATTTATATTAAGACATTTTTTTCTTTATCTACAAAAAAAGGGAGGGGGGGATGTGGGGGAAGGGACATATGGGAAATCTCCAAGAGATTCAGTTGTGATTCAGAATGCAAAAAAGGAGGAGGTTATCTGAATGAACTGCAGAATCTCAAGAGTCACAAATGTGGAAGTAATACATAGCCAGTTGGGTGAGCAGAAACTATAATATAAAGGGCCTAAATAGAAAAGAAGAATCTTAAAGAAAAATGAATATGGTAAGAGGAAGAAGCAGGAAACAAAGCTGTTCAAGGAGCCACTGTTTCATGAGAGGTTATGTCCCACCAGGAGAGAAAAGTCGAGATATAGAATGAATGAGAGACACTGCCACCTTATGTGAAGGAGACTTTATTAATAAATAGGATGCATAGAGAGTTGATCCCAAACACATACTCATTCCTTCCCACCTTGATAGAGACCACTAGCATGTAATGAAGCAGGACCAAGCCAGAGCCATGAAGGGATCCTGCCCCAGCACTGGTGTGGTAATCTGCCAAATTGGGCCCTTTTCTCCCCTATCATACTTCTATATCCCTATCCAATAGGGCAGTTGCCAGAGGAAGGGATGGAGGAGGAGTGGAAAAGCAGACCACTATCCTCTTCACATTCTGTCTCTATCTACCAAGCCACACATTTTACAAACAACAGTGAGAGCAAAGCTATGGATCAGGTATAAAATTTCAAAGTTGGACTGATCAGGAAGTTATTTAATTCACTCAGGGTGACTTTCTGTGAATGTAAAGGAGGTTTACATATGGCCCAATTGTAGAACAGTCATTAAAAGGTGTCATGTTCATTCCCTATTGAAACAGAAACTTCCATAATCTAGTTATAAAAGTTTACCATGCCAACAGTATAATCATGCGCTTTTCAAAAATTGTACTCTTGTGGTTCTTATAAAGTATAAGACTGTTATCACATATGTACAATAATTCATAATATAATTGGTCTTTATGCTCTAATAGAGAATACCTTTCAAGGCATGGTAAGATAAGTAATAGGATAAAAAGGCAAGGGAGAAAAGGTTGAAGCTATGATAGACAATGAAGTTACCTCTTATAGCAATATTATGTATTAACCTCTTCTATTTAATTCTCATTATTCTTGTGTCCAAACTGCTAAACTGATAGTACTATTATAGCAAGAAATTTTAGTTTTGCTAAGGTAGATAAAAGGGATTTGGTTTTGAAAATCTCTCTTGAAATGTACCCATCAAATATGGTTATGGGAGGGAGATTCAACTGAGACTAAATGCCATAAGAAGAGAGGAAGGTTAAGGATCAATGTAACCAGTTCTCCCTGAAGCTTAGGGGTCTGGACTGGACTGGTGACTTGTACCCAGCATCTGAGGAAAGTGTTTGTTCAGGCACATGTCCAATACAAGTAGATTTTAGCACCTCCCTCCATCTTTGTACAGTCATTATCTCTTGACTGGATTAGAGTAATGGCCTACTACCTTGTTACTCTACCATGCATTTTTTAAATAAA
The DNA here is from genome assembly GCF_001890085.2 of Hipposideros armiger. Classification (NCBI taxonomy): domain Eukaryota; kingdom Metazoa; phylum Chordata; class Mammalia; order Chiroptera; family Hipposideridae; genus Hipposideros; species Hipposideros armiger. Next base: position 52,971 of record NW_017732429.1, on the reverse strand, counting down.
AGGAGGATGGCCTAGTTTAAACCATAATTTGGTCCTTAAAAAAATTCTCCTAAATACCTTCCATTGCTTCCCATTATAAAAAAAAAGTAAAATAACAAAGCACTCATAATGTCCCATTGGGCCCTACAAACTTTATTACCATGACTCCATTACCTGTTTAACCTCATTTCTTACTAATCTCCTT
>NW_017732429.1:43692-45333 GCF_001890085.2 Hipposideros armiger | reverse complement strand
CATGAATGTCCATAGCAACTTTATTTGTAATATCCGAAACCTGGAAACAACTAAAATGAACCTCAGTGAGTGAATGGTTAAACAAACTGTGATACATTCATACCATTAAATACTTCTTAGCAATAAAAAAGGAATGTATTATCAGTTCACACAACAACCTGGATGGATCTCAAGGGCATTATGCTGAGTGGGAAAAGCCAACTGCCAAAAGTCAAACTGTATGCTTCCATTTATATAACATTCTTGAGTGATGAAATTATAATGATGGAAAACCTTTGTGATTGCCAAAGTTTAGAGATTGTGCAGGGGAGAGAGATACATTGAGTATAAAAATGTAGCAGAGGGAGATTTGTGATGAAGGAATCCTCTGCATGTTAATTGCAGAAGTGGTTACACTAATCTATGCATGTGATAAAATAACATAGAATTATACACATATTCTGTATCAATATTAAATTCCTATTATTGATATTATACTATAATTGTGTAAGTTGTAACCATTGGAGAAAACTGGTAAAATGTACGCAGATTGTTTATGAACTAATTTTGCAACCTATTATGAACCTAAAGTTATTTCCAAAATTAGTTTAATATTATATACATATATATTTAAAGCAATATATATATAAAGTGAACTCATCTATATATATAATCAATTTATATATAATCAATTTATATATATATACATATATATGATTAATTTTTATTATATATAATGAATCCTGTAAATGTATTAAATGGCAGTAAACATACTGAGATTCTCCTGGACATCAGGCCTATATTTATGTCCCATATTTATTTTAATTGTTACTCATGTGTTGTCTTTCTTCCTCTAGTAGTTTACAAGTTTCAGAAGGGCAATGCCTTGTTTCTTTGTTTACTGTTGGATCCTCAGAGCTTAGATCAACACTTGTACACATGATGCACTCAGTAAAAAATCTGTTGAATGAGACAATAGACAGTAGATCCATTGTGTTAGCATGTATAGGCAATATTTTATGCTAATAGATGGAATGACACTCCAAGTCTCAGATCATGATCATGAGAATTGTCATAATCATACTAAAACAACTTTTTATCTCTTATCTTTCCATTTGATCTTGTGTTTCATTTACCCAAGTAAATGCAGGCACTCAGTTACTCTAACTATTGCTTTGTAAGTTCAAAATAAATAAAAATGCGTTGTTAGCCTTGAAGTATATGATTTGACAATGTAAAGCACAAAATAATAAACAAAAAATCCTATTTTATTGTACCTGTTTTAAGTACATGTATTTAAAAGTATTTGTTGAGACGTGGTCTTTTCCAGAAGTCAGGCTAAGTATCATTAATTTTGGGACAGGACATAAGGGTAGCATGATTGGAGTCATAGTTTAGTAGCATTGCTTGTACAATTTAGATTTATCAAGAGGGGTGTGCAGAAACTGTTGGCTGCCAAGGTCCCATTAATGTTACAGGCTTTTGGCTTTAGGACCAAGTTGCTTACTCCAAATATCAGAATACAGATAACTTATTACTACAGTCAGATAATAAGTTTTTGAAACTTATTCCTTCATGATTCCATTTTCTCTGGATATATTGAGAGATTCTCAATCATAGATCTCTAAGTTTCAAAGATGTTGGTCAAAGAAATTTGGTGAT
>NW_017732429.1:37878-39304 GCF_001890085.2 Hipposideros armiger | reverse complement strand
TCTAAACTAAAATATTGTATAAACATAAATTTTATATAATAATATATGATAGAAGATACACAGTATTACTCTCTAACTAGGCTACATATTCCTAATTGCACACATAATGACAGAAAAATATTCTGATAAATTATTATGCAAAATTTTCTGGAAGATGGAGAAAGAAGTGGGAAAGAAGTAAAAATAAATAGATAAAGGAACATTAAGGGGAGCCAGTGTCAAACATTTAAGAAATTTTCATTGAAAAAACCCAATAAAGTTTCTTCAATGAGCAGATGAAAATTAGACGCAGTAGATCTATTTTTATACAAATGCACACCCACTACACTTATACACACAATGATTTATTACTTTTGTTTTTAATAAGTAGCCTGTTTTTTAGAGGTTTTTTTCATTTGGTTTAAATAAAGTAGCCTCTTTCTTAAGTGATGCCTTAGAAACAAAAAAAATATAATCTCCTCATGAGGGTGTCTTCATTTTTTTCTAAGGATCTTCTCAAATTAATAATTTTCTCATTACAAAATACTAAGTGGTCCTTGTAATTCTCAATTTTCTTAGGAAAAATTCTCCAAACATTCAAATATCTGTGCATTAGCATAATATTTATGGAAATACAAAGTGTGATCAAACAATATGGTGACTGTTTAAATTTTAAAAATGTATTACAGTAAAAGACACATTGCCATTAATCCCCCTCAAAATACTCTCCCTTACTTAGAGCACATTTATCCCATCGTTCCTGCCACTTTCTAAAGCAGTTCTGGAAGTCCTTTTTTGTGAGTGTCTTTAGTTGCACTGCCCTGGCTGCCTTGATGTCCTGAATCAATTCAAAATATTTATTTCCATGGTCATTTTGACTTTGGGGAAGAGCCAAAAGTCACACAGTGCCAGATCCACTGAATAAGGTGGATGAGGACACACTGTAATGTTTCTATTTGACAGAAATTGCCATATTACCAGACGCAATGTGTGACATGGAGCCTTTCCATTGTGATTACAAAATATGGTAAATGCTGCTGCCAAGGACCATCCAATGAAAAGGCAGGGATCTTCAATACGGGAAGCAGCACATCGAGCCTTAGTCAACCGTGTGTGACAAGTTTCAGCTTGTTCACTGTAGTCAGTCAGGTGTGATCTACAGTTTAGAGAAGGTGCATTTTAAAGTGTGCTATAAATCACCTTCCATCATGTCAATGCTCCGTGTCACACTTTGCTACTGGAATATGGCAATTTCTGTCAAGTAAAAGCATCATGGTGTGTCCTCATTGACCTTCTTCACTGGATCTGGCACCATGTGACTTCTGGTTCTTCCCCAAATTCAAAATGATTCAGGACATCGAGGCAACCCTGAGAGGACAACTAAAGACACTCACAAAAGAGGACTTCCAGAACTGCTTCAGAAAGTGGCAAGAACGATGTGATAAGT
>NW_017732429.1:34783-37003 GCF_001890085.2 Hipposideros armiger | reverse complement strand
CATTCAATAATACTTTATATTAGTTTCAGGTGTACAGTACAGTGGTCAGGCATTCATATAATTTACAAAGTGATCCTCCTGATAAGTCTAGTACCCATCTGACACCATACACAGTTTTTACATTATTGACTAAATTCGCTATACTGTTTCATATCCCTGTGACTATTTTGTGACTGTCATTTGTATTTCTAAATCCCTTCACCTTACTCAACAATTTCCCACCCCTGTCCCACTCATCTAGCAACCGTCAGTTTGCTCTCTGTAGCCATGAGTCATTTCGCTTTTGTTTGTTTGTTTATTCTGTTCTTTCGATTCCACATATGGGATCATGCAGTATTAGTCATTCCTAGTCTGACTTATCCTCTATTACCATCCATTTGTTGCAAATAGAAAGATTTCATTCTTTTTATGGCATAGTAATACTCCATTGTATAAATGTACCACAATTTCTTTATACAATCATCTATTGACAGGCATTTTGGTTGTTTCCATATCTCAACTATTGTAAATAGCACTGCAGTAAACATAGGGGTGCATATATATTTTTTGAGTTAGTGTTTTGGATTTCTTTAGGTAAATACACAGGATTGGAATTGCTGCATCATAGTAGTTCTATTTTTAATTTTTTGAGGAACCTCCATACCGTTTTCCATAGTGGTTGCTCCAATTTGGATTCCCACCAACAGTGCATGAGGGTTCCCTTTTCTCCACATCCTTGCCAACACTTGTTTGTTCTATAATGTATTGGTAATTTTGGTGTGCTCCTGGGATGCAATAGACATAGTGTTTACCTAATCTGCCATCATAGGCCCAGATTTCCTACCTTTTTTTTGTTTGGTTTTTAATTTATAGTAGAAAGTACAGGGTTGATCAAGAGACAGTGACTAGAAATGGAACCAGAAGATAGTAGAACTTCGGACAAATTATCATAATTCAAATATAGACTTGATTTATGTACTTCATGTAGATGACATTCTGTTGACATGGTCTTTTTTATGATATATTAATAAAATCCTCTAAGCCATTGCTTTTAAAAAATACCTAGTCATACTTCCCCTAAACAATATTTTAATACCTTAAATTATATTTTGGACAGTCTCTGCTTTGTCTGTATTTGCCTTGGAAGATAGCCTCCATTTGAAGATAGTTAAAATTTTAACTATTTTGTGCTAATGACTTTAAAAAATTTTTAATCATTATATTATTTCAGAAAGTAAGTTGTTTTTAAATGAGGGGAAAATTAAAAATTGATTTAACTACATCAATGTATGACTGCTTCAGAGGTTAATTTTAGATATGAAAAATACAAAAACATGAGCATGCATCCTTAAATTTGTGAAATTCTGTTCAAATGTGGGGGTTTTCTTGTTCCGGAGGTAAGAGTACACACACATTCTCTTCTTGATTTGTTTGCAATAAATCTACTGCCGAGACTTCATTGTCACATGATCATGACAGATATACCTGCACTCTAATAGTAGATCTGAGCGCATGCCTTTTCTGCATATAGGAAGATGAAATAAATTTTATGACTTTCCATCAAGAAAAGACTTCCACCACAGAAATTAGTTTCCTGCCAATGTTTGTATGATATAACCACAAACTCTTGGGTATAGATGATTCTGTAGAGATATACATCTGCTCCAAAATGGGCAACTCAACAGATTTTGGGATTGGTATTCATATTTTTCAGTTGTATGAATATAATGATATAAATTCACATGGACATATAAAGAAATTGATCTTGAGAAGAAATAAAGAAAGGAATCAGAGATTCAAAGCAGAATAAATTAGGAATAATAGAAATACTCTCTGGTCCCAGTTAACTTTCAGTTTCTACTTCTGTTTCTCCAAAAATACCCATTGCTATTGGCTTTGATTGCCTTGGAATCCTTCTGTCAAAATCCCTTATTGTTTGATCTTTCCCAAATTGGTGTCTGTTAGAATATTAACTAAGTTATTCCTAACTAAAACACTGAAATAATATTATTGAATACAGAGTTAAGCAAATTTTCCGAAACTCTTTATTTTCAAGATGACCCCTTATATGATGGGCTAACACACCTTTCTTTATGGTCCTTCCTGTCACCTTCCTCCTTTTCTTTATACACACTTAAAAAGTCAAACACCTACTTTAATTTCCCAAATGTGATATTTCTTTACTGGAATAGGTTAACTTTGGGTTTTTGCCAGGGTGTGTTAGAAACTCCTTAAAATACT
>NW_017732429.1:19325-28543 GCF_001890085.2 Hipposideros armiger | reverse complement strand
TCTTCCCCAAATTCAAAATGATTCAGGACATCGAGGCAACCCTGAGAGGACAACTAAAGACACTCACAAAAGAGGACTTCCAGAACTGCTTCAGAAAGTGGCAAGAACGATGTGATAAGTGTGTACGAGTTAGGGGGAGTGTTTTGAGGGGGATTAATGGTAATGTGTCTTTTACTGTAATAATTTTTTTTATTTAAACATTCACCATATTGTTTGATCACACCTCATATGTCTGAAAATATCAACAGCACTATTATTTGCTTTTTGAAAAGTTCCCTAGAAAGTGAAGGGGACACAAAGTGGAAGATTCTTAACAAATGACTTACTTTTAATGTTCAAAGTTTTAGAGCCCCAAATGGGAAATGTCAGTGAGTTTCTGACACATATTTCCTCTTCAAAGCAGTATTACAAGTTCAGTACTAACAGAAGCATGACAGAAAAACTGAAGAAGACACACCAGCATACCTAATCCTTTATTAGCTCAAATTTTTACTAAAACATAGCAAAAATTAGAATAGCTTTAAAATGAATATTTCAGGGAGAACCAGAAGCTTAAAGATTTAATAGGATACATTAAGGAAGAGTAACCAATGATTGGTTTTGTTATGAGATTTGGTCACTCTTCAAATTCTCAGAAGATAAGGGGAAATGTATATTTTGTTCATTGTTGGATAAGATAAAGGGTAGCTGGATTAGGGGCCTGGGTTAGAAGGTGTGGTTGGACATTTTGGGTTGTTCAGTTTAGCTGGAAAGGAATATTTCTAGCAAGATTGAAGAGTAAATTGTTTTGTTCTTTATGCCCTGTTACATATTCAATCTATAATGTCAATTGCCTTTAAGGGAGTATATACTGCTGGTCTCTCTTTACAGACACACCTTTTTCTCTTAAACTATGCTACAGTGTATAGCCTTTCTCCTTTTTAAGGCTCACCATACATTGTTTGTTCCTGGAAACAATTAGAAAACACAGACTAGAGTCTGTCCCTTGATACAAACCTGACATATGATATTTGGAAAGTCAATGACTTTCTTAATTGATTTCCTACTTTTTAAAATTATTAGTAGTAGTTTCTGGTATACAGAATAACATAATGATTAAACATTTACACACCTCACACAATGATAACGCCAAGTCTACTACCCCTCTGACACTGTACATAGCTATTACAATAACATTAACTATATTCCCTATGCTATACTTTATACCCTGTTACTGTATATTTACTTTTTGATTATAGATGACATTCAATAATACTTTATATTAGTTTCAGGTGTACAGTACAGTGGTCAGGCATTCATATAATTTACAAAGTGATCCTCCTGATAAGTCTAGTACCCATCTGACACCATGCACAGTTTTTACATTATTGATTAAATTTGCTATACTGTTTCATATCCCTGTGACTATTTTGTGACTGTCATTTGTATTTCCAAATCCCTTCACCTTACTCAACCATTTCCCACCCCCGCCACACTCATCTAGCAACCGTCAGTTTGCTCTCTGTATCCATGAGTCATTTCTCTTTTGTTTGTTTGTTTATTCTGTTCTTTCGATTCCACATATGAGATCATACAGTATTAGCCATTCCTAGTCTGATTTATCCTCTATTACCATCCATTTGTTGCAAATAGTAAGATTTCCTTCTTTTTATGGCATAGTAATACTCCATTGTATAAATGTACCACAATTTCTTTATACAATCATCTGTTGACAGGCATTTTGGTTGTTTCCATATCTTGACTATTGTAAATAGCACTGCAGTAAACATAGGGGTGTGCATATATATTTTTTGAGTTAGTGTTTTGGATTTCTTTAGGTAAATACCCAGGATTGGAATTGCTGCATCATAAGTAGTTCTATTTTTAATTTTTTGAGGAACCTCCATACTGTTTTCCATAGTGGTTGCTCCAATTTGGATTCCCACCAACAGTGCATGAGGGTTCTCTTTTCTCCAAATCCTTGCCAACACTTGTTTGTTTATTTATTGATGATGACCATTCTGACAGGAGTAAGGTGATAACCTCATTGTGGTTTTCATTTGCATTTCTCTGATGATTAGTGACATTGAGCATGTTTTCATATGTCTATTGACCATCTGTATGTTCTCTTGGGAGAAATGTCTATTCAGTTCCTCTGCCCATTTTTTAATTGAATTATTTCTTTTTTGGTGTTCAGTTGTATGATTTTTTTATAAATTTTGGATATTAACCCCTTATCAGATATATCATTGGTAAATATCTTCTCCCATTCAGTAGAATGTCTTTTTGTTTTATTGATGGTTTCTTTTGCTGTGGAAAAACTTTTTAGTTTGATGTAGTCCAATTTGCTTATTTTTTCTTTTGTTTTTCTTTCCCAATGAGACATATCAATAAAAATATTACTAAGGGTAATGTCTGAGAATTTACTTCCTATATTTTCTTCTAGGAGTTTTATGGTTTCAGGTTACATTTAAGTCTTTAATCCATTTTGTGTTAATTCTTGTATATAACATAAGAAGGTGGTTCAGTTTCACTTTTTGACATGTAGTTGTCCAGTTTTCCCTGCAACATTTATTGAATAATCTGTCTACCCCAATGTAAATTCTTGTTTCCTTTCTCATAGTTTAAATGACCATATAGGCATGAGTTTATTTTTGGGTTCTCTATTCTGGTCCATTGATCTGTGGGTCTATTTAATGCCAATACCAAGCTGTTTTCATAACTATGGCCTTGCAGTATAATTTGATATCAAGTAGCATGATACCTCCACCTTTATTCTTCTTTCTCAGAATAGCCATGGCAATTTGAGGTCTTTTATGGTTCCATATAATTTTTAGGATTATTTGTTTCATTTGTCTCAAGGCATCTTTTGATTTCTTCTTTGATCTCATTACTGACCCATTCATTATTTAGTAACATGTTATTTATCATCCATGAGTTTTTGTGTTTTTCCATTTTTTTCTTTTTGAATTGATTTCTAGTTTCATACATTGTGGTCAGAGAAGATGCTATATATGATTCAGTCTTCTTAAATTTCTTGAGACTTGTTTTGTGGCGTAACATGTGGTTTATCTTGGAAAATGTTCCATGTGCACTTGAAAAGAATGTATATTCTGCTGCTTTGGGATGAAATGCTCTAAAAATATCAATTAAATCTGTCTGGTCTAGTGTGTCGTTTTAGGCCACTGTTTCCCTGTTGATTTTGTGTCTGGAGGGTCTGTCCATTGGTGACAACGGGGTGTTGAAGTCCCCTAATACGATAGCATTACTGTTAATCTCTGTCTTTATATCTGTAAAAATCTGTTTAATATATTTAAGGAGCTCCTATGTTGGGTGTATAGATGTTTACTAAGGTTATATCCTCTTGTTGTATTGATCCATTTATTATTATGTTATGTGCTACTTTGTCTCTTAATGTAGTATTTGTTTAAAAGTCTATTTTGTCCAACATGAGTATTGCTACTTCAGCTTTTCTTTCCTTTCCATATACATGAAATACCTTTTTTCCATCCCTTTACTTTCAGTCTATGTGTGTTTTTTGATCTGAGGTGGGTCTCTTGTAGACAGCATAAGCATGAGACTGGTTTTCTTATCTATTCAGCTACCCTATGTCTTTTCATTGGAGCATTTAATCTATTGGGTTGTCAGAAAAGTCATGACATTTTTTTTGTTGCAAAAATGTGTCATGACTTTTCCAACAACCCAATATTTAAAGTGATTATAATAGGTTCATAGTCATTGCCATTTTATTATTCACATTTTTATCGCCACTTGTTTGTTTTGTCATTTCTTCTGCATAAAGAAGTCCTTCTAACATTTCTTGTAATACTGGCTTGGTGGTAATGAATTCCTTTAGCTCTTTCTTCTCTGAGGAGCTCTTTATCTCCTTCAATTTTAAATGATAGCCTTATTGGGTCAAGTAGTCTTGGTTTTTCTTTACTTTGAATATTTCCTATCACTCCCTTCTGTTCAGAAATCAATTGATAGTCTTATAGGAGCTTACTTTTAAGTAACTATTTGTCTTTCTTATGCTGCTTTTTAAAGTCTCTCTTATTTTTAACCTTTGTCATTTTAATTATGATGTGTCTTGGTGTGGTTTTGTTTGGGTTCATCTTCTCTGAGACTCTCTGTGCTGTCTGGGCTTGTGTGTCTATTTCCTTTGCCAGGTTAAGGAAATTTTTAGTCATTATTACTCCAAATAGATTCTCTACTCTGCTTCCTCTCTTCTCCTTCTGGTCCTCCTATGATGCAGATGTTATTACATTTGATGTTGTCCTAGAGGTCCCTTAGGCTATCTTCATTTTTTTTCTTTTGTTTCTTTTCTTTTTTTCTTATTGTTGTTCCAATTGCATTCTCTGCTCCCTTATCTTCTAAATTGCCAATTTGATCCTCTGCTTCATCCAATCGGCTGTTGATTTCTTCTAGTGTAGTCTTCATTTCAATTATTGTATTCTTTATTTCTGACTGATTCTTTTTTTATGGTTTTTATGTCCTTCTTTATGCTTATTATATCTTTATTGAAATTTTCACTAAGTTCCTTAAGCATTCTTATAACTAGTGTTTTAAACTCTGTCTCTGGCAGGTTGGTTGCCTCCATTTCACTTAGTTCTTTTTCTTGAGTTTTCTCCTGTTCTTTTATTTGGGACATGTTTCTTTGTTTTCTCATTCTGGCTGCCTCTCTGTGTTTGATTTTTAGGTAGATCTCCTATGTCTCTCAGCCTTTGCTGGATGGCCTTATTTAGTAAGTGTCCTGTGTGGTCCAATGGCACAGTCTTTCTGATCACCTGTGCATGTGTCCCAGGAGTGTCACTTGAGCGTGTTGTGTGTGTTCTCCTGTTGTAGTTGAGCTTTGATTGCTTTTGATGTATTGGTGGGTGGGATTGACTCCCACACTGGCTAACTGTGAGGACTGGCTATGCCCACACTGTATGAGCTGCTGTGTGAGGGCTGACCCCTTAGAGGGAAATTGCCACCATGAGCTCTTGTGCCTGCTGTGACCACCCTGTAGGTGTGCCACGTATGGGGCTAACCAGGTTGTGCTCTGGTGTAGTCTGAAGTAGGCCTCTGGGTGTGTTGTTTCTGGTGCTTCTTGGGAGGGGGTCCTGTGCAGGCCAATTTCAACCTTGCCTGTGACTGGCCCAGGGCTATGTGGTAGGAGCTACAAAGCTGTATGTGGTTGGTTGCTGCCTGTGCTGGACCTGGAGGCATGTGGGGGTGGCCTCACTGTGAACTGAGGCTAGCTGTCACCAGTGTTGGAGTTGGGGCAGTTAGCAAAAGGCCCAGAACCCCTAAGCTTATTGTCACCTGCTGGCTGCCTGTAAGGATCAATCACTGAAAGAGCCTCCTAGGTGCAGGAGCCAGGCTGGTTGACCTAGTATTGAGAGTGCCTTCAGTGATGCAGCACTAGTTGGACAGGGCAGGGTCCCAGGGAATCATGAGGCACGGCCAGTGGTTTTTATAGTGTGAATGTAGATTTTGCTCTTATGGCAATGCCTAGCCTGTGACCACTCTAAAAAAACACCCTACGGAAACCACAGCCAGCCATTGCTTGCCTTGGGCTTGCAGGTTGCAGAGAGCTCCCCAAGAGAGGCTGTGACACAGGTCGTGGCTCGCTGTGCAACACCAAAAGTTCTCTGGGCATTTTCAGACCATGCACTGCTGTCAAAGCCTCCAGCAGCTTGTGGGGCGGAGCTGGCTGCTCAGCAGCCAAGAGTGCTCGGGTGATACAGTACCAGCTGTGCAGGGTGGGGACCCAAGGCATTACCAAGATGGTGTGCACATGCGGATTCTACCAGACTAATGCAGTCTCAGATTTGGTCCTTTGTGGGCGGGTTCAACATAGGAAAATGGCACCTTGCTGTAGGGTACATGTGAGGTAGTCTCCACACAGGGATAGTGGCTACTCTTCCTCTAACCCTTGCTCTGAGGCCATAAAATTCAGTCTTTCCCTATATATCTCTGGCACCTCTCGAGTTGCTATCGCTCCACTGGACACCAAGTAAGTGTTTGCAAGTGAATGAATCTGTATGCAAGTCCTTTAAGAGGGCATTGGGGTTTCCAGCCGCCTTCTCACTGGCATGAGCAGACAGATTCCTCACTGATTTTTACTGCAAGATATTGTGAGAACTCCTCTTCCTGGTACAGGAACCCTGAGTTGGGGAAGACAGTGTGGGGCTGAGACCCCTCCCTCTTCCAGAGGGAATCTCCTCCACCAAGGCGACCCTCCTGGTATTCAACCACTACCTTTGGGTTTGGGTCAGCCCCTTATCATGCCTTGGCCCTCCTACCAGTCTTGATGTGGTCTCTTCTTTATATCCTGGTTATAGGGGTTCTGTTCAGCCAGTCTTCAGATGATTCTTAAAGGTGATTGTTCTATAATGTATTGGTAATTTTGGTGTACTCCTGGGATGCAATAGACATAGTGTTTACCTAATCTGCCATCATAGGCCCAGATTTCCTACCTTTTATTTGTTTGTTTTTTAAGTTATAGTAGAAAGTACAGGGTTGATCAAGAGACAGTGACTAGAAATGGAACCAGAAGATAGTAGAACTTTGGACAAATTATCATAATTCAAATATAGACTTGATTTATGTACTTCATGTAGATGACATTCTGTTGACATGGTCTTTTTTATGATATATTAATAAAATCCTCTAAGCCATTGCTTTTAAAAAATACCTAGTCATACTTCCCCTAAACAATATTTTAATACCTTAAATTATATTTTGGACAGTCTCTGCTTTGTCTGTATTTGCCTTGGAAGATAGCCTCCATTAGAAGATAGTTAAAATTTTAACTATTTTGTGCTAATGACTTTTAAAAATGTTTAATCATTATATTATTTCAGAAAGTAAGTTATTTTTAAATGAGGGGAAAATTAAAAATTGATTTAACTACATCAATGTATGACTGCTTCAGGGGTTAATTTTAGATATGAAAAATACAAAAACATGCACATACATCCTTAAATTTGTGAAATTCTGTTCAAATGTGGGGGTTTTCTTATTCTGGAGGTAAGAGTACACACACATTCTCTTCTTGATTTGTTTGCAATAAATCTACTGCAGAGACTTCATTGTCACATGACCATGACAGATATACCTGCGCTCTAATAGTAGGTCTGAGCGCATGCCTTTTCTGCATATAGGAAGATGAAATAAATTTTATGACTTTCCATCAAGAAAATACTTCCACCACAGAAATTAGTTTCCTGCCAATGTTTGTATGCTATAACCACAAACTCTTGGGTATAGATGATTCTGTAGAGATATACATCTGCTCCAAAATGGGCAACTCAACAGATTTTGGGATTGGTATTCATATTTTTCAGTTGTATGAATATAATGATATAAATTCACATGGACATATAAAGAAGTTGATCTTGAGAAGAAATAAATAAAGGAATCAGAGATTCAAAGCAGAATAAAGTAGGAATAATAGAAATACTCTCTGGTCCCAGTTAACTTTCAGTTTCTGCTTCTGTTTCTCCAAAAATACCCATTGCTATTGGCTTTGATTGCCTTGGAATCCTTCTGTCAAAATCCCTTATTGTTTGATCTGTCCCAAATTGGTGTCCGTTAGAATGTTAACTAAGTTATTCCTAACTAAAACACTGAAATAATATTATTGAATACAGAGTTAACCAAATTTTCCGAAACTTTTTATTTTCAAGATGACCCCTTATATGATGGGCTAACACTCCTTTCTTTATGGTCCTTCCTGTCACCTTCCTCCTTTTCTTTATACACACTTAAAAAGTCAAACACCTACTTTAATTTCCCAAATGTGATATTTCTTTACTGGAATAGGTTAACTTTGGGTTTTTGCCAGGGTGTGTTAGAAACTCCTTAAAATACTCCCTCAGTAGCATTTCCTGGCTTCAACATAGGCAGACAGGTCAGGCTCAGTTCATATACAAAAATTTCATTATTGCAGCACTACAATTGCAGTAATGAAAAAAAATTCTATAAAGAAATTTCAATAGATACCACTTTTTCCACTGAGGCTTTCTCAGAGCATAACCCATCCTCAGAATTGTTAGTATATTCTAACAATGACAATTTTCCTCTTAATATGTTAAATTTATGTGTTACAAGCAATATTTTACCATTCTGAGGTCATTTTTTCCACTTCTCCTGATTTTTCCTAAGCTTGGAAAATATGTCAGATCAAAGAGAATGAACTGTAGCTGTTTTTCCTGGGTGGGGGATGGGTGTGGAAGGAGGATCCCAGAGTATGTTTATTTCATCACTGAAAGTTAACCTGTCACGTGGGGAATATTCTATGACTTCCTTTGTGACTGAAAGCTTTCATTACAATTTTTAATAAAAGTTTTCAAGACAATGGATGTCTTCTATAAGCACTATGTAACTGTTAATTTTACAGTGGTCTTCTGCATATGTGAAGTAGTTCATGTTCCTTCAAGAAATTCCCATAAGTGTGCACTACATCATATCCATTCAGGTCATTCATCTTAATCTTCTACCAAAGAAAAATAATGTTACATGTGAGAGTATTTTAAAATGACTAATGAGAATATTGAAAGAAGAATAAATTGCTAGTCATAGTGAAAATATATTGATGTGATAAGTGAAAACCCTTCTCAAATACATGTATTTGAGCATAAGAGACAATGACCCCCAGATCTCCCTGCCCTGCTTTTCTTTCTGTGACAAACTCTAATAGTTATTGACTCCAAAAGGCAGACCAAGAGTCCAGCAACATGGATTTGGCAAGCACATTGTCATTCTGTTCTCAGTGTGCATGGGTAAATTCCAGTAAACTTCATCAACGTAACTTACCTCACAAATAGAATAGAATAAAATGGGACTTCCTTCCCGTTCATTACCATAATGATTTATCTCCTGATTTGCTCTCTGTATCACTCCCTCTCACCAACAGCTACCGTCAGAACTGGCCACCTTTCCTTTCCTCAAGTAGGCTCCATTTTTTTTTTCCAACCTAGAGACTTTGTGCTGTCCCTGAAATATCATGGGCTGACTCTTTCCATTTGTAATTCATTTCAATTGATATTTTTTAGATAAATATATGAATAAATTTAAAGCTTGCCCTTGTTCCTTCAGAGTATGTATTCCATGAGACGTAGATGTTCTCTGTCTGGTTCTCTGTTGTGTCCTCAGCACCTATAATAGGGTAGGTCAGAGTAGGAAGTCCATATACACTTGTTGAATAAATGCATTACAATACCAGCACCAACTAATGTTGAAAGCATGATATA
>NW_017732429.1:14281-17150 GCF_001890085.2 Hipposideros armiger | reverse complement strand
TTTAAATAGCTATCAAATGCAGTGCACGCTCCATAAACTGCAGACGGCTTCCTGAATAAAATATGAGGACATGTAGCTCTGTGACTATCTATCTCGGTTAGTTAAAAAAAAAAAATTTTCTGAAGAAAATTTCTAAATAGGCCATATACTATCTGCAAAGGAATAAACAAAGTAGCCAGCAGTGACAGTGTTTGCTTTTCATGTGGTGGAACTGTGTGCAAATACAAGGCCTAACAAATGTCAGTGCCTCATTTGCAAATGAAGATGTAAAAGGAAATGTCGGTGACAGTACATGTAACAGTTCATATTTGAAGTTTGGCACAGTGAACTGACAGCCACAGAGGAACTGCAGTGGCTTAATCCTCTCTTTCTGCCTTCTAGCAACGATAGTTGGGGGGAATGCGGGGGGGTAGTTAATAAATATGTGATGAGGAAAAGCTGTGGAAAAATGGCATATCTTCTCCTCTGCAAGAACTCATCTTCAAAGATAATTAACTAGGTGACAACACACAATGTGCCATTAACAACAGCATTCAAATCATTTCTGGACTTAAGTACAGTTTTAAGCTGCTTATCAGATTTTCATTTCTGAAGCCATTCAGCTGTCAGGCTTACACCCTGGCTCTTTTTTGAAGCTCACATGGGAATCCAAAACCTTCTAATTTTCTATACAGATTCATTTCAGAATCAATTAGAGTTGGTGGCAGTCTTGTCCCTGTGTGCAAAGGGGATTAGCTGGGCACTTGCTCGGCTGAATCTATCTCTGAATGTACATTCAACCTTCCGTTAAGAATGAGCTCTTTCTCCCGGCTTCTAGAGGACTCTTCAGCAATTGAACTGCTGTAGACAACAGATGGTTGATAATAACTCCACCAGCCTTCAATTTTGGGAGGAAAGGAAAAAGTGATCCTGCCACTCACTTTTACAGTAAAAGACCTCGGGGCATTTGATGCATGCTCTGCCCTTAAAATAGGGAAATCCACATTGGCCCCCCTTCTCTGGCAATCTCCTAGCAATGTCATCCTTGAGTCCTTGTCTCTGACTTGCTCTCATCAGCTATTGGCACATCTTCTTGACTCTGCTTTCTCATTCCTTGTCCTGCCTCACCCAATTTTCCTGAAACCCTTTCTCCTTTCTATGTGCTATCCAGCTCTAAAAATCATCTTCAATATTAGCAATAAAACACTTTAATTTTATTCTTTCAGAAAATATTGTTATATAGAAAACCAAAGGGATATTGATTATTTCACAAAGTACTTTACAAACCATCCAATTAAATTATCATTTCAAAAAATACATAGAAAATTGATGTAGATCACATGACCATGCCTTTTTACTTTCTATCTTCTCCACTCTTCTGCTTAATTAAACTGAACATGCAAATATAGTAGGTTGCCATGTTAAAATTCACGATATTCTTTCTGTATTAAAGGAATTGTTAAAGTAGTCCATGTGCCTAGTGTAAAAACAGTTACAAGTCTTACAATAAAAAGCAGAGGTCAATGGACTCAGTCTTTTAGTGTCTGTGAATAATACCTTTTTTTTTTTTTAATTGGGGAGTTGGGGGGATGGGAACAGTGCTGGGGAATTGGGGGCAGTGTCACTGGCCCTCATATGTGGGATCCGAACCGGGGTCCTCTGGCGTCCCAAGCCAGTTCTTAACCATCGCGCCACTCGGCCGGTCCTGAATAATACCTTTTGTTTATTTTAGAAGTTTCTTCTGGTACTTTCTTTCATATTTCAAAATGCTGTGCTTACATCACTATTTCCTACCTAACCTTTCAATTTTACCCTGTATTGATTTCTCTATAGGAAATATAATGCTTGGGCCCGTTCATTCTGTGCTGCCACTTTGCACTGTTTCTGATGTGTGTTCCAAAAGGCACCATCAATATAGACTGGAATGTGAATGCTATCCACAAGCTATGCAAAGTAGTGGGGACCTTGTACCTTGCTCCAGCCCCACCAGTAGCATCCTGCCCTCTTCCTATTCCTCCCCTGAATCACTGATTTAGTCAAGTTGAAGCTGTCACTGATCATAAAATGCACTATTATTTTATGCTATCACTTAGATAAAATGCTGGTAATTCAATGATGGCACAATTCTGCTTTTAAAAAGCTTTCTTATCCCTTTTAGACATAAGTTTTTATCATGGGTCATACTTTTGTCCAGATAGAAAGGAAAAGATAATACAAATAAATTGGTTAAAGCTTTCTTAATTTTTTTTTCTCTATTGAGAATCTGACCTATGAATCACTTTTCAACTGAGGGTTTTATTTCTTTATATTTTTCAAAGCAATATTATTGTCCTCTGCACTATCAAGAGTGCTGAAAATACAGCATATTGTAAAAGACGGCATCACTATTGTCTCTTGAATTTTTGCCAAGACTTTAACACCCTCCCATCTTCTTGCTCTTAAAAGATGTTGATGTAAAGTTTTCAGACAATAACTGGTACTCTAATTTTTTCCTTAAATAATAATTAAATATTTGTTGCCTGGAAAATGCAGGTGGTATACTTTAATTCCAGACATGCCACCAGGATTAGTAACCATATTTGTTTATGTGCGGGCAAGGGTAACTGTGTTAGAAATAATGCCTGGCCGAGAGCTCTTATAAGATGCTGTTGATAGATAATAAAATGTATTCTAATTTTAGGAATGTTAAAAGAGGAAAGAAAAACAAAAGAGGAAACTAATAATTGATAAAATAATAAACAAGGCTCAGCTAAGTGAACATACATTTTATTCACAGTTTTGCAAATATTAAAGATATAAAGACTACTAAAGATCCAGGTGAGCTAGGGGATGTTTAAGAAACACATTGTACACAATTTTATTATT
Organism: Hipposideros armiger; assembly: GCF_001890085.2. Classification (NCBI taxonomy): domain Eukaryota; kingdom Metazoa; phylum Chordata; class Mammalia; order Chiroptera; family Hipposideridae; genus Hipposideros; species Hipposideros armiger. The sequence goes on along the minus strand of NW_017732429.1, from coordinate 14,306 downwards.
CCTAGAGTTAGTCACTGCATTTTTT
>NW_017732429.1:3456-4561 GCF_001890085.2 Hipposideros armiger | reverse complement strand
ATATATATACACATATATAGTATATGCATTTTTTTTTCTAAAATTTTGTTCAAGACTTTTGGGCTTTATCATGAATTATGTAGTTGTATAGTTGTTGTTTTTTTCTTCTTTTTTTAAAGTTTTAGTATAGCACTGACTTCATAGGCCAAATTGGAAAGTACTTCCTCTTCTTCAATTTTCTAACAAAGTTTATAATAACTGATAGTATTTCTGACTTACAGTTTCCATAGAATTCATCAATGAAACCATCTAAACCTGAATTTTCTTTATGGAACGATGGTTTTTTTCTTGTCCATTCATTTTACAGATTCAAATTGTTAGTGAATATAGGGCTATTAACATTATTTATTTCTTCTCAGGTGAGCTTTCATACTTTTTGTCTTTTAAGAATGTGTTCATGTTGTCAGTGCTATCCTATTTATAGCCATAAAATTGTTCCTAATATTCCCTTATTATCCTTTTATTATCTGCAGAATATCTTGTAATGTTCCTGGTGCTGATCATTTTTCTTTGTCCTCTCTTTTTTACTGGTCAATCTGATATTACTAAATTAATATTGTGTTAATTTTCTCAAATAACCAGCTTTTGATTTCAATGATTTTTCTCTATTGATTTTCTTTTTTTCTACTTTATCAATTTCATATGATTTTTTGTCATTTTTCTGCTACTTTCGGTTTAGTTTGCTTTTCTTTTTTCTAGTTTCTCAAAGTAGAATACAAGTGTGACCTTATCATTGGAGATTATATATATATATATATATATATATATATATATATATAGAGAGAGAGAGAGAGAGAGAGAGAGAGAGAGAGAGAGAGAGTATACTTTCCCTTAACTCCTACACTATCAGTATTGTTGAAATTGTGTTATGTTGTGTTATTAATTTATCTCAGTTAAAAGTCCTTCAACGTTTCATTCTTATTTCTTCATCGACTTTGAGTTACTCAAAAGTATGTTATTAACTTCTGAAATATTTGTTAATTTCTCATATATCATTATGTTACTGATTGTAATAAATGCATACTTTGTATGACTTAAATAATTTTAAATTTATTGAGTTCTAATTTTTGATTCAGAATATGGTCAGTGTTTCATGTGTAATGGA
>NW_017732429.1:0-1074 GCF_001890085.2 Hipposideros armiger | reverse complement strand
CTAATCGTCTTCTCTTACTGAGCCAAGATTAAGTTGAATACTCTACCCAATGTGATATAATTTGAAAGTTTTCCAGAGTTCTTGTTGGGAACATGCTTAATTGCCAGCACTCTGTGAGCACCAGATATTGTTTTCTGTAATCCCTTCTGGGGATTTTTTGTTGTTTGTTTGTTTGTTTTTAACCTCATTCTCTGTTAACTTTCTCATATACATGCACAGATTAATAATTTAAAAATTTAGAGTGTCATTGTGTATCTGTAGGTTTTTCTCTCCTGTTGTTCCCTTTTCTGCAGTATTCTGTCCTGCATACTCCACCATTTCAGTGTCCTCAGAGTCTCAACTCCACTTCTTGAATTCAGGAAGTTTTCTAGTTCCACCTCGATCTCCCTTTCTGCCCAACTCCCTGGAAACTGTCCCAACATATAAATGTGGGTAATTATAAAGCTCACTTTATTTTTCTTCTTGTTTATTATCATTCATTGTATAACATTTTTTGGCTGGTGTTTTTGTTTGTCTCTTTCTGATGGGACAGTAATTGTTGGCACTATACTCCATCTTGACCAGCCATTGAAGTGTTCTCATATTATGATCTCTAATATTATATTTTCTTATAGGTAGGGAATTCTAAATTATCCAAATCTTTCATTTCCACTAATTTTATACAGTAACAGTAATCTTATTTTTAAATGTAACTCAAACTTTCTTAATCTCAATTAAAGGTATTGTCAGAGAAACCAAAAGCAATTTTATGATTGCTCTTTTAGTCTCAATCCAGAAGCAGAAAAAGGATACAGTGAGTTTGAACATTATTATATACACTGTGTACTATTTTTTAAGTATAAAAATATTTACCCCAGAAAAGCTTTAATTTTGAGAAAGTAAACATTTCTTTTTAATTTTTATAAAATAATCCAATTCATTATTCAAAGAGAGGTAAGATGAAAAACTACATGAAATGTCCCCCCCCCACCCATTTAAAGTGATAAACCACAAGCATACTCTGATTACATAGTTGCTTCAGGCCACAGCAAGTAAGTACAGTATTGCAGTTCCATTCTACTTCTGTGATGTAGT
>NW_017732428.1:573782-576966 GCF_001890085.2 Hipposideros armiger | reverse complement strand
ACCCCAAAATCACACAAGGACCTTGTTAAAATTGCAGAGTGATGGATACATGTGCCTAAGTTGTCTGTGGGGGATGGGGCTAACGATTTCAGTTTTTGTAAAGTATCCAGTGTTCTTCTCATGCAAGTTGATTGGGAATCACAATTTGAGAAAGTGTCCCCGGAACAAAGTTGAGGTTAATGGGTCTAAAGAATTGTCCTATGAGGTGTTGCTGATGACCTCCTTTAAACATAATCATCAATTATATTATGTTGAGACTTCATATATCAAGCATCAAAGTGTTCCAAAATACATCAGAAGGTGATGATCACAGAACACACTTGAAAAGTAATCAAAATAATTCTTTTTTTTATGTGAGGCTGTCTAAAATTGACTAATTGAATTTTGGTAAATATAACAATTTTATTTTTCACCAGGTGAATGTTCAGCCATATGATCTGACAGTAACTTTATGAAGACTCATATCAATAAAAGCTCCCTTTGGTTCATGCTGTCAATGACTTTATATTTACTATTACAGAAATAACTAACTGTGGAGAGTTGCAAGAAAAAACTAAAACACCATCCTATTTTATTCTACTAGAGATTATGATATGTTTGATTAAAATACTCTTCATGACCTCCAAAGGATTTGCAGATTAGGAAGAAAAACATGACATTGCATATTATGAGCAACAAGTGAAAATATGAAAACTATTAGAAATAATCAGAAATTTCTTTGAATGAAAGTGGAATAACATGCAAACAAGGGTATCAAATGAAGCTGAAACATAAAAATTCCAGGAAATTTTAAAAGGTAAAACTTTTTGGCAAAAATCAGCCAATCATTGCTCACATTCTAAACCTTTATAATTTAACAGTTTTAACTATTATATAACTATTATAATAACATAACTATTATATAACTGCTATTATCTTATGCAAAACTATTTCATGTACAATAAAATATTTTCTAAAAGTGCATAACTTTGAGATTCATAGTTTTCTTGTATGCTAACTAGATTCTATTACTTCCATTTTAATATTACAATATTAATATATGTATATTGTTTATACTCATGAAACACCCTGGTTTTCAACATAAAAATCTGTTTTCATTTCCAGTATAATGAAGCACTTCTACTAAAAGTCAATTTCTTGAATTGCTTTAAGAGCTTTTAATTTCTCATGGTAAAGCTTGAGGCTTTAACCATCTGGGTTACAGTTTTGCACTACAGCGTTCTTGATCCAAGACTTGGTCAACATATTGGGTTGTTGGAAAAGTCATGACGCATTTTTGCAATGAAAAAAATAGAAAAAAATACACCATGACTTTTCCGACAACCCAATTCTTTATTTCATTACATTTTCTATCTATCTATCTATCTATCTATCTATCTATCTATCTATCTATCTATCTATCTATCTATCATCTATTGTCTATCAATCTATCTCCCTATGATAGAAAATCTTAAGAACTAAAACTCAGTACAGGATAGTTTTTCCTTGAAACCTAGCCAAAAGCTACTTATTTTCTGAAGTACCTACAGGTAGTGCCAATTATAAGGTTAGACAGGGGAAGAGAATTCAAGACAAGTACTATAGAATGGTTCCACTCAACTGTAAAATTATAAAGCTCAAGCAAAAAATGAGAAAAACCTTTGAAGGATGCATTGTAGTTTAATGTGTGTTGGTGAGTATGTATAATCTCTGAGTAAAAAGGAATCAGGTAAGAGTATATAATATGCAAAAGATTGTTTTAAACTCAAAAAGAAAAAGGAGGCAAAGAACCTTATGAGGACTATGCTCTCAACATTTATTATTCTCACACTTGGGAAAAGGAGAATCCCCTGGTACCTGATCAGACACTCTGTAAACCTGAGCTGGAGCCAGGATTTGCTTGTCCTAAGTGTAGACATTTTTTTTAAGTGTCATGCATCATCCCAATGGGAAACAGATCAGTTGTCATGTATACTTCTATTTGCAATCCCTTAGTGTGTTAGTGTGATACAGACAAGAAAAAACACTGAAACTTCGTGTTTCAAATAGAAGGCTTAGAAGCAGACAGCCAAATGATGGAAAATTTTCAAGACACCAAGGAATGTAATCTACCTACATGTATCATTTTCAACATTTAGTTTTCCCTTTTCAAATAGTTTGTTTTGTTCAAAACTTCTCAGTCATCCTAAATTTAGTACATTTGCTTTTCTTGGGGAACAAAATTATTGTTCTTTTTAAGTGTGCATAAAGAGATAGGTTACTGAAATCAGTACTGAAAGGGAAAGAAAGAAGAAGGATAAAGTGGAGATATTTTGATTTTACATAAAGTTAAAGAAAACTGACTGATAAAGCTTTTATTACCGCTCACTGGGCAGGATACAAGAGGATTCTAGGACATTCCCTTCTATACTCTTTTCCTCCTTTTTAATTCCTACATTTTTTACATAGTATAACATTTGCGTTAATTTAATTAAATATCTTAAAGGCAAAATGTGATTTCTTAAAATCTGGACCACATAAGGGAGTGGGGAACCTCAAAAGCTTTTTCAAAGTTGCTTTGCTGTCCCCAGCTTTTCTATTGTAACAATTTATTGTTCCTGGTGGGACTGAGGAATAATTAATGTTTTCTTTCTTAATTATAAAAGGCACTTTTCAGAAAGTTTCCTAAAACCTCTCCATCTATTTTCACATCTAGTTAAAATTCAACCCCACCTTCTTATTGTACCCCAACTCATCATGTCTATACATTGATTTCTGTGCCTTTTCTTCCATATTTTTATACATAACCTGATATGCTATTTGCGTTAGATTTAAAAATCTTTTCAAAAACATCCATTGTTTTCCTTATTAGCAAGAATAAAACACTCCATCTCAATATTGTATCTAGAACTGTTCAAATGTGCTCTTTTCATTTATTAAGAAAATAATGCTAATTGAATGACACTACTACTACCACTACTGCTAATAACAATAAATGAAAGTATCAATATATTAAAATACGTCAAAACTGTAAGAATATCCTGCTTTACTTTGTGGAGTACTGTCTAGACCCATTATGCAAATCTATAAATTTAGAGTAGAGATTAGAACAATTTGGAAATAACTGACAAAAATTATTGCCAAGGAAGTAATATGAATGTATTCATACAATTTCACATATAGAAAGCTTTACTGTAAATAAAATGAAAGTTTAAAGAAAGAAATA
>NW_017732428.1:546028-566331 GCF_001890085.2 Hipposideros armiger | reverse complement strand
AATTATATTTAGGCAAACTCCTTTAGAATCAATTGCCTGATGTTAACAGCCTATTAGGATGGCAGTCAACAAATATAGTTAGTGTACTGTATAGATTACAGAAGGGTCAACAGACACACAACCTGTGAAAGTCTTTGTGAATAATATTTAGTTACATTATCTGTGATATATGTATTTGTCCATAATAAACAAACACATAAAATTATTTGTGTGATCTCATTATGATATCTACTAAAATAACGTTTATTATTTTGGGAAAAAGTACAGTGAGTTTTTGATTAGCAAACCATTAGAGAGCTGTCCATCAATCTAACTTAATGTAAGGTGTTCTTATATTAAGGCAGTAGTGAGGGTAAAACAACTTTTGGATTTCATTTTGGAACAAAGTACCTAATTGTCCTAGAGTTTAAATATTGTTTAATTTACTCACTGTGTGGGGAATAGCGAGACTGACTCAAAGATAAGACAAAATAGAGAACAATGGTAATTCAAGAATGAGTCACATGTAATAAATGGCTATTTGTGGTGATTGTTTTGTTTTTTTATGCATTTAACCAAGCATCATCTGTAGTTAATGACAGTCTCATAGAAGAGTATATATTTTTATATGATTAATTTTGGGGTATGTTGAAACCCTACAAATGTAATGTAAGCTGTATTCACTGTCATGTACTGCAAATCTTTTGTTCTTAAAATAGTAAAATTGTAATACCTTTAGTGTTAAATTTATTATTAATATCTGAAAAGAAACTTTTCCACTCTACTTTTAGTAGTTTTCTGGTGACTGACGCAAGAACCAGGAGTTCAGCTATTTTCCTTTATCAGGTTTCTCTTAACTTTCTTTTAATCAGTGATCCTGTTTGGCCTCTGACAAGATATAATTTAGGTCCTGTACACTCAGACACTTTGCTTAATATTTTGTCAAGTCATGGTTTAATTTTTAAATCAATACTTCATCCATTATTTTATCTCTTTATGTTCTATCCTTTATTATAGATTTCTTTTTTTTCCCCCCTCAAAAATCATTTGGAGAAAATAAAATCCTCATTAAAAAAACATATTTATAAATGGTACTTTTTATTATTGCAGAGTCTCTGTGTCACTATAAAAAAATCAAAATACCTGTTCTCAGAGCTCATTTACAAATTCCTAAATCCTTACAGACCAATACAGTGCTATGTTTAAATAAAAAATTCCCACAAACTTCTGAAATTATTATTTCAGATATTGATTTCTACTTGTTCTTTTGTTAAATGAAAACCCAGGTCCAAAAAAAATAGTCAAATATCTCTGGAACTTTCCAATGAGCCAAGTAATTATTCAAATTAGATTATAAAACTGAAATAAAATTAATGCAAACTCCTTGAATTTTGGTTAACTCTGCAAAAGGTTTACATTTTTTAGCTGGATAAGCTTAAAGGAAATACATAACTGTAAAATGTACAGTAAGCCTCTATGACTTGAAAATAAATATATTCTGCATCTATTCAACTGAATATACAGATTAATAACTTATGTATTATTAACATGCATTTATTACCTCAGTTGAATTCCATTTTATAGAGTTTTGCATAATTAATATGGTATTTTAATCATGTTATAATAACAAAAGTCAGCCTGGAACCATAACTGGGTTAGATACACTTAGAGATGTCCAGTGGGAAGCATTCTTATATCAGCTTTAAATAAGTAATTAGAGAGAGCCACAAAAAAATGTGTGTCACTAGCATTATTAAGAAAAGAGAACCTACATATTAATTTAAAATATCAACATGCAACTGGGAAAAGAAAACATGATGATTTAAAATAATATATACACAGAGAATTATAGGAAAATAATCAGTTCTGTGGCTTCTCATTACTAAGTATCCTTAGGAGAGATCATAAGACCAATATGTCTTCTTTCTTTTTTTATCGTGTTGTTCATATACTAATAAAATAAAAAAAACAAGAATAAGGAAATGGTCAGCAGAAAAAGGAGCACAGAGCACAAAGGATGTCTTAAATGGAACATGTCTGAGTATATATCATGTTAGTACAAGATACTCAGAGCTGCATCTATGACACCAGACAGGGCTGTTTTGGAAACTGCCCTTATGAGACTGAAAATATAAATGTGACATAGCTCAATTTACTAGCATGTCTTGGGAACACTCATTTTGAAATAGCTTGACAATTCAGTTTAAAAGAGATTTTTAGTCTACACTGTATTTCAATTTTCCAGCCCATGCAAATTTCACCTAAATGTAGAACCTGTATTAAAACCCCAGTAATTCCTGGCATATGTTGTCATTTACTCTTATAATTGGGAGTATATTTATTGATTGGAAGCTACAAGTTTTATAAACACATGTTCTCAGTGTGAGGGGTCAAAACTTAGAAAATTTCACTCTCTGTTTTCCTTTATGGGGAAAAATTTATGCTATGAATGAAGCTTTACACAAACATTGTAAAATGGCTTCCTGGCGGAAATGTTCGCTGTACAAAAGCAATCAAGGTAGATATGTGTATATTGCCCTGAGAATCCTATGTAGCGTTCTAATCGCTACAAGGAGCAATGTTGTATGTCCTTAAAGAAAGATTATCAGTAACAACAAGTATAAAAGAAATATTTAACATGCAGCTACTATGTGCTGACTGTTTTCAAATATGTGTAGAATGTAGCCACGTGAACTATAAAATTCAAGTATTTACAAGAGACATGTTATGAAATCAATTAATTTTGAGCAATGATCAGCATTGTTAACTAATGAGCACTGGAATCTTAGCTTGTCAATATTCATTTCATACAAATGAGTTGATAAAATGCTAATTCTAATAACTGGCACCATGACCTAAAGAGAACTATTTTTCGAATAGGGAGAGATAAGTTATTTGATTGAAAAATAGTACCTTGAGACCTAACTCTTACTATGTTCTCTTTCTGAGACTAATAGTCTAATATTCCTTTAAATGATTTCACCAATAAATGACTTTATCCCTTGACTGAATGAGCTTGTTCAAAGGAACTGCCAAATGCAAATGACCAGTTGGGGATAGACAAATCTCCCAATATCGATTAGTATTTTCTTGTTAGCCAAGTTGACAAGAATGAATTCTCTAGAACCTCATCACTTATAAAGGTTATTTATTAATATCAAGTTTCAGAATCTGTAAGGTGAAAATAAAATCCAAATAACCCTTAACCCAAAAAGGACCCCTTGGGCCAACCTGTGAAACCAAGCTTGATATAGACTACAGTTTTTTTCTCTAATCATTTTTATATCTAAGGGAAACAGCAACACTTGATTTAATCAACTCCTAAGTAGGCATTACTGTGGGTAAAAACTAACCTTATGTCCCCTATAGATTGTTCCATGTTTTTCTTTTTGATAAAGAACCTGAAAGAATTTATTCTTTAGGTACAAAACATTTAAATTATTTAGCTTATTAACAAGGTATCTATATATTCAGGCTCATTTGCACATTTTCTATTTGTATGAATTGTAGTTGCCATGATTTAGATAAATTATGTCAGTCACCCGAAAACATTGTTCAAATTTCAGTGAGTGCAGCCTATTAATAGTGGCTGATACAAATTTCATAGAGTTTCACAGTACAAACACTGCTGCTAGTTGTTCAGTCCACAAATTACTATGTATTTATCAGTGACTGATCTTGGCATTTCTTTCAAAGTGCACAGACAGCAAAGCATACAGTTCTGTTTGCTTCTGTCTCCCAGCAATAAACCCACATGACATGTTGCACTAATGGATAATTGAAAGATGAGTTGTCCTACAAAGACGAAGGTGGGGCAGAGAAACAAAAAGTGATAACACCACAAATCAAATCTACATAGAGTATAAAGGAGCTACTGAAACAATAACACAGTGTGGGGATGGTGTTCCCACTACTGTTCAAGAGACTCAAAACCTACAGCCAGAGGAACTTAGTGAAGGCAAAGTTATTGACTGAAATGAGCAACGTGGCTGTGATGGAAAGGATGATGATGTCCCAGAAGATGTGATGCCAATAATGGAACTCTTAGAGATGCTTTAAAACATTGACACGGCAACGGATAAACGGGTTCTAGGTGATCCAAAAGGAGAAGGAAAGGAGTATGACAATTCTCCAAGGCATAGAAAAGACACTTGCTCCATACTATGAATGATATGATGAGAAGAATAAGGCAAGCACTGTTTGTAAACTACATGCTTGTTTTCTTTTTTTTTTTTTTTACAAAACACTTTAATCCTAAAGTTTTAACTTATAGCATACAAAATAAATACTAGTTTTACAATTTGTTCATTTCCCTACACATAGATAAACTTCAGGAGGAGAGTTTCTAATGTTTGAAATAAAAATTTAAAAGGCGACAGAACAATTATAATTTTCCCCATCAATTATTAACATCTCTTTGCATGGTTTCCGAAAGCACAGTCATTTTTAAGGTTCCTCGCTAGTGTACAGCACTGGGACTGCTTGTATTTCAAAGAAGAGGCTTTACTGGTTCCTGTGCTGAAACCCTCCACTAGACTTCTGAATTTTAGGCCTTAAAAAATATCCGATATGCTCCATCAAAGCAAAGATTAAAGGATACAGAAATAAATCTTCTTAGTACCAATTTTACAAATACGTGGCAAACCTTACTTTATTCTAGTCTATAGAGAGAAAGGTTTACACACTCTAATCTTCCCTAAGAAATAAATTTTAATAAAGTAAGTAATTTCACCATGACGAGAACATAAATGGTCAATACACGGTCTGAGTGTTAAAGTATTTTAAACGCTCATCTCTTTGTGTCCAGGAGCTGCGGCACACTTCGGGTCTGTAGCAGTCTAGCTCCAAGCTTTGTTCTTTCCAGTTGGCAAACATTGGCTGTCCATGCCTCATCCTCCGGTTACACACACTTTACTTATGCAACACAAGCCAACATGTTATTTCTTCTGATGTCTTTTGGATCATCATAAGCACCAGAGACATTTTCATCAGTGATGCCAAGAACACTGGGAATATGTTAGTTTACTTTCGCTTCCTCTGTTGCTTAGTTGGCTGCTTCTGCAGCCACAGAACAAAAAGAGGATCATGCATGAAATACAGCTATTATTTATGAGAGAATGGCTGGCTTTAAAACAAGATAGATGTTTAGTATTCCGTGGATATTCCCCCACCAGATTGTAACAGTTCCGAAGGAGGTTAAATTGTGAGCCAAGACTGTCAAAATTTTCTCTTGATATAGCACCAAAATAGCCTGATCAGCCCCAAAAGCTGCTGAGCCTCGCTATTAGGAATAGCTGTTCCTGTGCAATGTGAAAGATAGGGGATTTGGTCTGCTTCATCATTTAGTTGTTTTTTTTTGTTTTGTTTTATTTTTTCCTCCCAGGGTTATAGCCTAAAGAACAAGAATGTCTGCTTGAATGGCTTGATGGGACATTTATCTCTAGTTTTGTGGATGAGGTCTCAGTGTTGTTTAATGCACTACATTAACCCAGGCCTGATAGATCTCAAATCATTTCTGACGGAAGCTCAGTTTTACCCAGCTTCTCCAAGTGGGCATGCAAATGAGTTCACATGATAGTCTAAATCAAGATCAGTCTGCAGGCCATCTACTCATTCACCAAATTTTATTAAGCATCTGCTATGTGCCAGTGATAAATCTTGCATGAAGACTTCAATATGGATAGACTGGCTTTTTTCTCTCTTGTAACTTCTCCCAGATTTTTCCTTAAAAGTTTGACATAAAATAACTTAGAATTTTGGCAAAAGTCATAAGAAAACCCTAACAGTAAGGTAAGCATCTCAACTAATGATTTTTTAAATTTTTGACAGGCTGGCTAACTTATCCTCCCCTAAAGAGGAGAGTTGTCACTATTTCTTCGGATGTCTTAAGAATACTTGGGCAACTACTGTGATTGTCGCTTTATCTCACAGAAGAGAAAGTGTTGAACAACTTGAAACATACACACCATCAGGGTTCAGAGTGCTTGAGTTGAGAACCAGGCACTATAAACTCTGTGAGATCAGTTGCATTATCCAATATATGTTTTAAAAATATTACTGAGTAGTTGAAAAACTCAATTGTAGTTCTATAACAATAAAAAGAACTCTGCAAGGAAGTCAATGATTGCAGTGCAAGTCTCTGATACTTGAATTAATAGATTGTGATTGAAATATATCCTTAATGGAATGGCTACCTTTTTTTCTCATGTTTTCTACCTAGCTTAACAATTTTACTCATTTTTGTTCTTCAGCATTCAAAACTTCATTATAATTTTACACAACCTTTGTTTTCATAGCTGGCAAAGGTTAATTCAGTCTCTACTGTTTTTTTTTTCCTATTTATGTTATACAACATTCTTTATTCACCCTCCAGTAAATTTATAAATTGCTAACTCATTAAAGTGCCTGCCATGTGGTAAGCACATGGTAAGAACCAAATGAAAAACAAGTATCATTATTGTTTTTAAGTTTAATGCAGGATTATGCCTTCTAATACCCTTTTAATTAAAGTGTTTATGGCCAAAAACACTTCATTTATATATATAAATGAAATTTTATTAGTACCCTAAATTGTTTCTACTTAAAGTGTTGTCTGGGGACCAGCGACGTTAGGATCACCTGGAAGCTTGTTACACAACCGGGTTTGCAGATAACCCCGGAAGTAATAAATCAGAACCCGCACGTTCACAAGTTCCCGTAGACGCTTCATAGACATGTTAAACTTTGAGAAAGACTGCCCTAAAACATGTTTGTCTAATAGTAGTCTTCATTAGTAATTATTTAATTCATTCATTCAACAGATATTTAGTAAGTGGTTATTTTGGTTTTCCGAAATTCTACCGTTCTGATGGTTAGAGGTTATGGTCAATGCAAAGGGGCAAAGGTCAATTTGGAATAGCTAGCTGAGATTTCAGCAGGTTAGTTAGCATCTCAGCTTGGGCTAAGGGAGGGTCACAGAAGCAATTAAGAAAAATAAGGAAGGGCAAGCCTATGTATTTGGGGTGCGATTAAATAAATGGTCCATAGCATGTGTCACCATAGTTGCATAAGAAGCTCTGGGAACAGTTAGGGTAAAGAGGTGTCAGACACCACATGTTAGCTCTGTACTTTGTATCCAGGCATAGCTCTATGCACACCTGAAAATGGACAAAAAATTAATATTGAAATGCAAGTAAATGGAGGGAATAATATTCATGTTCTGGAGGATTCATTTTTTGACCAAAGGTTTTTTTTTTAATAAAAAAGGATTCTCTGAGTATTTAGATTAACTTTATTTTTAACTAGATAATCATATTTTAGTAGCTGGTTATTTGTCACACTGTGGTAAGTTTTTATTAAAAGACATTAAAATAGTTCACAAAACTCTACATTGCTTGAAGGAAGAATGCAAATTTGTTTATCCTTCATATATTCATGGCCTAATGAAATACATGGGTATAGTATATATTCAAAAATTTGGTATCTGATCAATAAAATTGTATTAAATGGAACTTGATTGATTCATTCACCAAAAACATAAACTTCTTCAGATGAATCACTGTTATCTCATCCTGGAGGAAAGAACCATTGAGACTATGTATCTTGGGCTTTGGAAATAAGTAGCAAATATACAAAAAGCCAAATCAAAATACAATCTTATATAAACAGGTGATTATATCTCTGCACTTGTGTATAATTAAAGTGGAAATAAAAGACAAGTGATATTTGAATATCTAATTATTCATCCTCCACACACACTGTTTCTTCTTCTTATACTATTCTGCCTCTGAGAGTGGAATTGACTGAATATTAGGAAATAATACACACATCATTAATGATCTTTACTCCTCTTGATTCTGGCATATGTAGCCTGAAATAACCTTAAAACTTCACTACATGAAAAAAAAATGAATGAAGGTTATGAATACACAGGACAAATAAATACAAGAGAAAATAGGGTATGTTTATATACATGCTCTTATATAGAGTGAATTCTTTCTTCTCTCTAATTGTGCTGTTCTTAGCCTTCTTCCATGCTGCAAATTAAATATGATAGGCATCAAACAACCACATTTTAGATACTCAATTTCTTAGCTCTTACAAATAATCTGAGACAAGCATTATTTTATAGGTGAAGAAATGGAGGGACAGGCCAGTTAAACCATTTGCTCTAGGTCACACAGCTAGAAACTAGTAGAACCAGTATTCAAATTAAGTGCAATTCTAATATTTTCACTGCAAATATTTTTGCTTAACATTAGAGAGACCGTAGATCTGTAGATTTAAAAGTTATTTTTTTAGAATTTCATTGTACTTTCCCTCAACCCTTGATGTTATATATGCAAGTAGTTATAAAATGACTCAGTTTCAATTTCTTTCTCCTTTGAATGCTTCCTAAAATGTTTCATTTTGTTCCTCCTCCAATGAATTTGTAAATTCATAACATGTTTGAATTCAATATTAATTTAAATAATTTCTACATCCTTTTGGTGCTTTGGAATTTAAAATCACATATGTTCTTTATTTAAATGACTTAGTTATTATAAATGTACATAAAACTGAAATTCAAAATTAAATCTATGTTTTATCTATACAAAAATCTTCATAAAAATGCAAGAGATGAAGCTAATACAGTGTAGATTTTGCAAATTTAAACCCACACTGTTAGAAATTACAAAAGCTAAAGTTTATAACACTCCAACTACAAATATTATCACGTTTGTTGAATATGTGGATTGCCATGACTCATAGGACCTGCTGCCAATGTTGTTCTTTTACTGTTACATACAGATTTTTAGCTCACATGCCTAAGAACCTGTGATGGCAGTCACAACCTTTGAATGTATTCATATCCAATTTGATCTGTCATAGTTTAAATTTTCTAACATTAATTGGATTACTAGGGACAAACTATTATATGTCAATCATTCTAAAAAATAATTTGAGAAATAGAATGACTGTAGGCTTGAATTTAGACAGCAGTGTTAGAGTGCTTTTTAAAATTGCTTTCTGACTTCTGCTTCCCTAGGGTAATTAATAGGTATAATAAGAATCAAAAATCAATATCTGTATATGGTCTGTAATTGACAGAACACATGCATCATCTTATATGACTATTATCTATCAACCAAAAGGCAATATTAACATTTCTCTTTACAAATAAGAAAATGGAAGCTCACTAGCCTGAGGGAAATACTCTGAATTCAGGGGCTGTGAATTAAAATCCCACTGCTGTTTATTACACCATGGCTACCTTTTCTGCATATCAGAAACCCTACTTATATCAGATACAGATAGGTATTCAAGCATCCTTTCTTTACTTTCATAACCAATGCAATTTGTAACTTCAGAACCTCCTACAAGGAAACACTATACTGTTGCTGTGAGATCACTGCCTGTCACGTCACGCAGAGCTGATCTTGCTCCAGCCTTTATTAGTCACTTCATCTGCAAAATATAAAATACTAATACTCATATAAGCACTAAAACTTACAAAATGTGTACAAAATCAATAGATTATTTAACATTCTGGCATGGCTCAAATTGTGGTAGTTTACTGTCAAAATTGCCTCAGGTGTGTCATAGACACCCTCTCTCTCTCATTCCCTCTCTCTCTTTTTTTTTTTTTTCCATTTATAGTGTCCACCCACAAGTGGCTCTCAAGAAATAAACATAAATGGGATCAAACATATGGTGATGGAAAGAGAACTGACTCTGGGTGGTGAACACATAATGTGATATATACATGGTATGTTACAGAATTGTACACTTGAAATCTATGTAACTTTATTAATCATCGTTACCCTAATAAACTTTAATTTAAAAAAAGAAATAATATAGTAGTGTACTTTCATTTCCAACAAAATGGATTTGTTGTTTTAAGTATTATTTATTAATTACTGAGGTTCATGCTTTTCCCAAATGTTTTATTTTTTTTTTCTGCAGCAGAATGTAACCCTTTAAAGGGAATATGTTTTACTTATACCTAAAATACAGAAACAAGATTTAAGATTTTAGACGTATATCAAGAATAGTTCCACAGTTTCTACATGATTTAACTTGTGGGACTATGCTGAAATTATCTTTTTTAAATAAGATTATTTTAATTCTGATCTAACCTTTAAGGTAACAGAAAACACTTAGTCCTATTTCTTGAGTGGTTCTTTTTTTTTTATAGGATTTATAGTTTCTTATATCAGCATCAAGGATCTATTATGGATCTGACTTATGATACATAAGTGATCCCATCTTTGATCACTGTCTGCTTTTTTATTTTAGGCATTTTGCTTTTGACTCTGTGAATTAATAGTACTCACTTTGTAGCATAGTTTTCAATAACATGGTTTATTACGAATATCTTCATTAAACCTGAACTGAATTCTAAAGAAAATGACTTAGTAACAATGTACCTGGATGTGTGTATAGCTATTAGAATTCAGGCAAAACCCTGAGAGAAAAGCAACACTCGTATTTTGAAAAGCCCGTAGAGGTTTGAACTGCTGCCGCTAACATAACATGTTCCCCCAGACTGAGGGGACAGTGTCCGCGCCTGATGCGCCCCTGCCTTCCTTCATGGTGGCATAGCTTGTTTGCTCAAGTTGTCATCCCAATGGCACTAAACCACTTGATTTCTCCCCTATGTTATTTTATTTTATTTCCCATAAAAAGCACAATGAGGGATATCCTAGGAGCCAGAGCTTTTACTCTCCGACTGTAACGTTCGGTTTTATAATATCGTCAGTTTTCGCACAGAAAAATAATAATGTGGGTAATGTGAATCGGTTTCTCATTTTGGCTTCAGCATTTCTGAGACTCAACTAACCATCAAATGCACTTACTGCCCAGAATTTTAGTTATTTAGTCATGCAGACTACTAGGTCACTAGGTAAAGAAAAAAAAAATAAAAACTCATAGTAATTTCAAAAATAACGTAATTACACGGTTTTAGTATCACACTAATAAGATCTGAGCTGAGCATGTTTTTACCCTCAATAGATGTTACCCTTTGAAACCCAAAGAAAGTAGCTATAAGAGATGTTTAATTGTATTTGCTAAGGGAAAATAAAATTTGATTAATGTGTCTTTAAAAGAGCAACATTATCAGCTATATAATCTCAGGGCTCTGAACCAAACAAAAACTCCTCATAATAACAGACTTCAAATAAAAGTATGCAAATCATTTCTATGAAAATTAACACATCCTGCTTCTTTTTCTCAGTAGGACACCAACGCACCTATTGAAATACAGCAGATTTGTAGAGATTCCAGATCCTGTCGACAATAACTGCCTGCAAGGGGGCTGCCCAGTTACAAACAGTGGGGCAATATGAATGAGGCTGCTGGCTACTATGTGATTTTCTATACAGTTGCAATAGTAGTTATGCAATTCATTGCGATAAATGTACTTTCTGGTTTTAGGGAATTTGGAAGATGAGGTGGTAGAAAACGTACCAGCATTGGAATGGGTAGTTTTGGTAAGAAAAAGAAAGTGGAATGAGAGTTTATTCTTCCACTCCATGGACTTCTATTGCCTTCAACAACGCATCGCTTATATAAGAATATCTTCATACTCCCTCATCTATGGCTATGATATTAAGTCCTAGGAAATACAGTCCCAAGCAAGCAGTCAGGACTTCTCGGTGTTCAGGAGCAGAATAGGACCTTTTTAAGTAATATCTGTAGCTATCATGGGCATGAATTCAAATCATGGACTAGTGAGAATACTTGGCAAAAAAGTATTTCAGTCATCTGACTTTTTACTTCTCATATTTCAATTTGCTATCCCCATTGCTGAGAAAATTTTACCACAAAACCCTTCTTGTTGGTGTCATCATTTCCACCCCCGGGCTTGAAGTTGCTTAATACCATCTAAACAGCACTGCTAATGAAGTTAATAGTTATGGTTTAATAAGGGGAGGAAAGAATAAAGCTGACTTTATGGAAGCATTCGATGCATTTTATACTGTAGATAATGTGTAGAATTTAACTCTGATTCTTATTGTAAGAAACCTGTATGTTTTGACTTTACACATGATGGAATAAGATTAAGTAACTTTCCCGAAGGAACAGAGGTAACAAAATAATGCCAAGATACCAACCTATGTCCAGTATGGCTGCGAAAAAAGGCCTCAGACACTCTTAGCCTGTTCATTTTGGGTTTTATTTTGATTATTTTTGTGTGCATAAACACACCTAATAAAATAAACACATATTTCTTTCTCTTCATTTTAATAATAATGGCAAGGCTGTTGTTTGAATCATGAACCTCTGCTATCCAATTTCCAAACCTTATGAATTTTCTGAATTCCTTACTTGAAAAAAACCAAACCCTGTTACCATTACTGCCTTTCCAAATAAAAGTGGTCCATTCCCTTCAGGTATCTAGTCAATAGGCCTTCTTAGCCCATAATCTGGCCAAAAACCTCAGATAAAATCAGGAAAGGATACTTTAATGATTGGAGAGCAACCATTAGTTGAACATCAAATTGTCTCCCTCATCTGATAGGAAAACTCGGAAATATTTGGCTCTCCTTATGACATAAGGACACATGTCGATTTAAAAGCTGAGAGAGTTTTTTTTTCCCAATAGACAAATATTCTTTCAAATTGTTTTGTTCATTTTTACCACCTTCACTGAAGCATGACTAGCACAGAAGCAGGCATTAGTCTTTGCTTGTGTGTGATTCAACCAAGTGTTACTTGCATTCCAATTACTCAGACAGCATAGAATACAGCTGTATCAAAGAAGTATTTCAGAGTTTCTTAAAGTCCTGTCTGTACTGTGGTATAGAATTCACTTGGTTTGTATGTGCACTATTGGGTTGTCGGAAAAGTCATGACGTATTTTTTCTATGTTTTTTGTTGCAAAAATGCATCATGACTTTTCTGACAAACCCAATATTACAGTTTGGATTTGGACTCAAGGTGTTTCTTGGTCATTACTGCAAAATCATGGATTTTTTAAAACTGGTACCAAATTCAGAAAATATTTGTAAGTGTCATATTTAAAATAGATAATATATTAGGACCCCCAGGACATTCCATATGTGTATGTAGTATAGACAAAATAAAAACAATTATCAGATAACAACCCATGATGGCAGCCTCGTTTGTTAATCCAAAAGATGCATAGTGGACCAGCAGGAAACACCAAATTCATCAGCAGCACAATCCCCTTTAGTAAAGTCTGCCTCTGCCATTCATCGCCGTGTGGCTTTAGAGGCATTATTAGCTGCCAACTCTTCAGCTCACTTTAATGGACTCCTTGTTGTGAAGGTTAAATGAGATAATGTATATAAAGTGCCTATCATAGTACTTGTTGCTTACTGAGTCTTTGTCACCAAAGAAATGATCCATTCCTTTCCCCAGCTAAATTAAACTGAAACGAGGTCTCATAGAATACCTTACTTATCATAAATTGTTTGGTATTTTATATAACAACACATGGTCCATATAACTGCAGTTGGGATCTTTATACTCACATAAAAGTCACAATGAAATAGAAACTAATAACCTTATACTAAAAAGGAAACCTGATTTCCCCATGCCAAAGCTGAAGTTGTAGTTACTCAAGGCCCGTCGTAAGGAACAGAACGCTAACTTATAATTATGCAAGCTGCAGTATTTGTAAAGATAAGCAAGCAGGCATAATAGTCAACTTTTTCTTTTTACCGAAACGTAGTTAATGTTTTATAGAGTATGCATTTTTCTTAAGAAACCATAACAGATTCCAACCTATTTAGGGGGAAATAAAAAAATAAAATAAATAAATAAATAAATAAATAAATAAAACATTTACGTAATATCTACACAGAGCAGCAATGAATAAAGAAGGAATATAAGATAAATTGCATATGTGTGTGTGTGTGTGTGTGTGTGTGTGTTTTGAGGGAATGTTTGGGATATTCTATTTCACTTATCAATTCACAGGATTGCTATAATTAATTACTGTAACTATTGTAACTAGATTATCATATATCAGCACAAGCCACAACAGTAAAATTCTACCAAATCGTTTGAAAAGTATTTTACTTCCTAGACCCAGAAGAATTTTAGAATTTACTAAAAAACACTCATTTGATGTAAATCCTGTCTCCCTAGAATATATTCTCATTGCACCAACTAAAAGATGGAAAACCTGAATTTATCTTTCTGTAGATAATTTCCTCCTCGATGGATACAGCAATACTACAAGAATCCTTAGGGACTCAAGGCTTAGGCTCCTGATTAATTACATTAGGTTGGTTAAAAGACAACATTTAGATGCTGTTCACATCTCTTTAATTGATCTTATCACAGGTTCTCTTTGGTACCACCAGCTAAGTATAACCATAGTATGTAACACAACAACCATATCTGAGGTAGTAGTGCTATAGATTTTGTGTTACTGAATTATTTATCCACCTCTGTTTCCTTTCTCTTTTAATAGTAAATGTAAAAAGTATGTAAAATCTCTGGTGTGGGATGGTGACAAAGAGGCTGAATGTGTGTGGGGGCAAGGGGTAGTTGGGAGCTCTATACTTTCTGCTCAATTCTGCTGTGAACCTAAAACTGCTCTATAAATAGTCTATTTTTAAAAACTGTAAAATTAAAACAAATAATTTTCCTGATTTTTGATTTCATAATGAAATATGACTCTGGCACAGTTTAAAAATATTTTACAATTAAAATATTTTCAAAATATAAATGCAGGTTTATCTAAAATTTATCCAGGTAATTTCTCTTTTATTTCATTTAAAATTTTACCTGCATTGCAAAATAAATTATCTATATTCTTAGGGTCCAATCAATTTGAAAATAAACCAGCAAATATAAGGCAAAGTATAGCAATAAAATATCTTTTTAAAAGGAAAATTACTTTGATTGCTAAGCTATTTACCACTAGACAACAGGGACACATTATGGCTAAAATAGTAATGCAGGCTTTTAAATAGATGTTATGTGAAAAGTTTTACAATCTATCATTAAGTGAACTTTCTGCCCTCATTACCATTTGACCTATAGTTACTCTTTTCAGTAAAGAAAAAAGAGTAATTTTATATGTATTTTAATTTTAACTCGCTGTAACCCACAATAAAGCAATTTGTGGAGTAAAAAGCATTTTTAAATTCTTGATATAAAGAAAACTATGCACCTAGAACTGATTAAAACAAAGAACACAACCAATGAAGAGCTAAACAGTTTACTGTGGTGGGTAAACATTATCAGATAAGGACTTTAGAGTACTATATAAATGTGCTAAGAAGTACTTTTTAATTAGCTAATTCCTAACAACATCCCAGTGAGGTTGATGTGTCATCCACATTTATGAATAAAAAGTAATTTTTAAAATTGCAGAAGGTAAAGCAGTTCTTCACTTTTGCAGGTTTGGTGAGGCATATACATATACACAAACACACAGGTACACACAAAACACACAAAAATTAATTCTGATTCTGAAGCATATCATTGATACATTAAAAATAGTATCATTGCCAAGGTTAAAATAATAATAATAGAAAACCCAAGTAGCAACAACAAAGGACATAAAAGAAATAAATGATTCTAAAAAAATATATGTTGAGCTATATAGAATACTGCACAATAAATAAATATTAACTTGCAGAATGTCAAAATACTTATATTACCTGTGAATCATGAGATCCTGTAAGCATTCATATCTGTTAAGTACTGGGACTAAGTGATCTCTGAAACACTGCCCAGGTCTGTAATTCTATACATCTAGGATTACATAATATAATTTTAAATAATGTCTAAATGCTTAAGGAAAATGCCTCTGAAAATTAAGTAAAATTTTAAAAATCAGGGTATTATTTTATTAAAGATGGTCTTTTTTCAGTCTCCTAAATGTAGTATCATTTTTTTCTTACATTTTCTGATTATAAATAATGTATTTTATTGTCCACAAATATTGTTTTAAGTTCTTTATCTAAATATTATTTGTGACTAAATTTATTCAACCTAAATAATCTTTAATTTTTTGGTGTACATGGCTACCTTATGGCAGAAGTGATAGAATAAAATAATTTAAAGGGAATAATAGAAAACAAGAGTGACAATGAGATAGAGAAAACTTGTATCTCTACAACCTGCTCTTACTTGATGAAGTAGATTTATTATTTTTGGGTGATAGAGGAGGATGGTTAAAATATCTTTCTTAGGAAATGCAAAAAAGAGGCCTGAATAGTGCATAAAAAGAAAATAAACCAATATAAGTGATAAAAAAAAGAGCCACAAATAAAACAGCAATAAAAGCAATGAGAAAAGAAATGATGAAGGTGGATGGTGGTGGCTAGACTAGTTATTCCAGTTATTCCTGGAAGTGAGATAGATATTTAATAAAACACAAAACATTTGCAGGAAATGAATGTCATGTTAGGTAATCCTTTGTGAAGAATGATCTGATGTTGGACCTTCTGAATCTGGAGGCTGACACTAAAATTCATGGATTTATATTGTTATTTATTATTCTCTCTCCGATCATTCCAGTCAACTAAGCAACAACACAGACATCAAAGGGTAAACTCAATTTACATAAACCTAGAAATACTGTAAATACTGTGGTTGCCATATTTCAGACATTTTAGAACTTTAGCTAAATGCTCCAGTTTTCCTTGTTTTGGTCATAGGAGAGATTAATGGAAATCTCGCTGGCTTGCCAGGTCTAAATGACCATATTCTCTAAATACTTTTGTATATACTGCATGTTAGATAACTAACATGGGCCATGTAAAACCATCAACTTAAATCCAAAACATTTTTTAAAACTCTGCCACTAAATTTATAAAAATTCAAATGAAAGAGACAACTATCAATGACTGCCAAGGTTAACTTTTTAATCTCTGACAATATATACTTAATTTAAGCGCCAGTACTCACTCCAGTCAGCACATTTGTCATTTGATTCAGAATATCCCAAATGAAACTATCGAATATGTAAAGAAATAACTTTTTCTAAATATTCAGAAATGGAGTTTATTGTGTTTTAAGCACAGTTCATCTGACTAGACTGCACAGTGGGGAAAGCGAACTCATCCACAATGCATGAAAAAAAGCAGAGGCACGCAGGTGAAGGGCCCTGTGGAGCACACAACAGGACTAAATAGAGGTTGATAGGAGGGGCTGACACCACCGACTAGATAACGTTCACGCTCTGTGGCTGCAAAGGGACAGCGAGTGAGGTGTCTCTAAGGGTAATAACTTAGAAGTACCTTTCAACCCTTCATCTAACTTCTTCCCCTAGCAGAGGTTAAAAGTAAGTTTGACACCTTGTTCTATTGCCTGCACTTACCCTCGGGTAATAAAAGAGACAATGAAGTATAATAATGGGTCCCTGCGCTCGGTGGCACTGTATAACAGCTATTGGACCACTCTAGAAGTTCAAACACACACTTCCTAGTGATTTTCAATCACTGAACTGTATTTAAAAAAAAAATAAAACATGAGAGTAGACATGTCCCTCCGTCTACGGCTTTTCGTCCTTTCCTCTGTAGTGGCTGATATCTTCATGAATGCGCCTTCACAGTTTCTAAAGAACCTGACATTGTTTAAGACATTAACGTTTCATGTCAGCTGACCTGTAACACACTAATTAATTAAATAATAACTCTATTTACTTCTTTTGATCCTCATGATAGTATCTCAAGAAATAATAGTACATAATTTGATAATAAAACCAATAATGAACTAATGTATTGACTGGTCAGTATGGACCGCAGAATGTTTTATATGGATTAGTTAGATTTTTTCCTTGAAATGCAAAAACACTTCACGGACACAAAATAACTTACTCTTAAATATGTATGTAAAGCACAGCCTACTGACACATAGAAAATATTTATACCTTGAATCATACTAGCTTTATTAAAGTAAAGCCTGCTGAAATGAGGGAAATATTTCTATGCTGAATTACATGTATGTATTTAAAGAATATCCTTAATTTACTGTAAGAATTAATATTAAGCAACTGCAGAAATAAGTACCAAAAAAATAATCAGTTACATTTCTATCTTACATCAGCCTTACCAAAAATTCTTCCAGGCAGGACTGTAAATTGTTCTTTTCGCCCTCTGAGATATTTTTCAGGTTTTTTTCCCTCACACTTTTGCTAATCATCATCTAATATCAGCACATACGTTGAGAATTTCATTCTTTGCTTGGTTGCTTACAACTTGCTCGAAACTATTCATTCCTTCTCATCCTATTTTATTTATCCTATTTAGTTGAGTTGGAACATCTGTACTTCGAGCTGCTCACAGGATATTTACATTAAAAAATCCTTTAAAGAAGTAGCACAACGAAAAATACAAAGTGAACTAAGAGAGAAAGCTGCAGGAAAGAAAAGTAATCACTCAAAAAATGGGTACATTTCCCCAGAATGCAAAGTGCCTCGCTAATAAGATCCATGATTTACCCCTGAATGGTGCCAGCTGAAGCCTCGCCATGTCTATCAGGCTGGTGGAGCAACACCTGTGAGCAAGAGGCCAGTGCCATGGACAGCAAGTGTCTTAGCACCCCACAAAAACGCTCTCCCTTACCCTTATGCCCTGTCACTGCCACCCAGCCAGCAACGAGGTATTTCATATAAAACAAAACAGCAAACATCAACTCCTCTCTTTTCTTTCACGCTATCAGAAAGACATGAGATTCAATCTGATGAAAAGCAAGGAAGTGTTATTCAAAAACTACAGTTGTGACGTGTACTGCCACTGAATCATCCTTCACCGAATCAGCTTCTATACAGCTGGGAAAAAAGGAAGTTAAGGGAGTACATTTTATGTGTGAATAGCAAATACACTTGGATTTTATATTTCAGCTTTTCTCCTGAGAGCCAAAGTCATAACAATTTCTTAAAAAAAATAAGTTTCTTTTTTAAACAATTGAAAAGTAGGTTGTGAATGAAGGTTATAAATTTGCCTCATCTGCTTAGCAACCTCTAAATATATATGCATTTATATACATACACACATTTATGTATGTATATATGTGCATATGTGTGTGTATGTATAAATGTATCCACAGAACTGAAAATGTTTATTGTTGTAGGGTAATGTAACTCTAAAATATGGTAAAGAATGCTTTGTTTTTTATGTTGATGTGCACATCCTAAATAATATTTTTGTGTGTATCAGTCAATGAATATTTTAACCCCAGAGTGAATAGTCTATTAATTTTAACTCTAGGTGTATGTTATAATATCTTCAGTTATGACAAAAGTTTTCTTTGGGTCAAACATCAATGAATGGCACTGAAGGAGAAAAAAGAAGAGTAACCAAAAGAATAAAAACAAACAATAGATACCAGTACTGTTAAAAAGAATACCAATGCTGTGATGGAAATGGAATGGAATGTCTCCAATCATTCCTCAGTGGAAGACAAATGTGGCTAAATATTGAAAATTTATAAATATCCACAATATCTCAGTCACAATACTGAGTTTTTGAGAGAATATTTCTTTCCATAGTAGCCATAATATTTATGTCAGTTTTCATAAGACTTCTCTATCAAAAAAGGGCAGGAAAGTCTTATTTCAAAAGTCATTCTCCTACATTAAAAGATCAAAAAATTGCAAGCCTTCCAGAGCTTCAGTTAAAATGCATCAAATGTGAAGGACTTAAGGGACTTTGCACAGTACGGTAGTGAAACTGCTACAATTAGACTTCAGGTCCCTTGACTCTTAGTAGTTATGAATCAACATAATCATAGGCTTTCTACACCGGCAGAACAGCGGTCTGTATATTAATTTATTTCCATTTTGCAATCTTGAGCTCTTCCTGAGTCTCAATCATCTCATCTCTAAAGTAGGCAATTTATAACTTCAACTCAGCATGTTCTGAACATGGAATAACACACAATATAAAACTCTGACATTAAAAAATATTAGTGTTGCTGACAGTGTGCTCTAACATCTGTGTTTTTACATATAAAACAACAAAATCAAAAGTTCTATTCAACAGTTCTATAAGATGAAAGGAAACACTTTCAAAGAGAAAAGAAGCATACTGAATGCCCAAATTATCATCTTTTTTTATCCTTCATACCTCTCAAAGAAAATAAAAACATACCCAAGCTCTTTTTCCCCCTCCCTATCTGGGAGAGAGGTGCAGAGGGGAAGCATGATAAAAATAAAAAATAAAAATTAAAAAATTAAAAATTTAAAAATTTAAAAATTTAAATTAAAAAAATCTAAATTTATTCTAAAATGTTAAATAATGAAGAATAATAATGATTAGATCTGAACTATTACATATAAAACATATTTAAATCCACTGTACTGATGAAAGGATAACTGAAAGATGAAAGTGACAAAACAAAAATAATAGAAACAGACATTAGTACATACATGG
>NW_017732428.1:542884-544038 GCF_001890085.2 Hipposideros armiger | reverse complement strand
TATCTTACTCTTGAACTCAAATCCTCTCTCATTACTCATGCTGCTATGTCTACAGTCACATATCTTGCCACTAACACTCATTCAAAAATGAAACCTTTCTGGCTTGGGGGTTGCTGTTTCATTTATTCAGTATTTTATGTCTCTTGTCTATGATTGGGTCACAAACTGATGGAGAAAGATTATGTGAAATCGTCTACACTTTCTGACAAAAGACCAAAAATACACAGAATTGTACTTTTTTTTTACATCAGATAACCACAGAAAGTCTTCCTTTATCTGTCAGTAATTTAATAAATTAAAATAATACTATTGGGCAAAGGAACTCTAAAATTTTGGAAATAAAAACACAAGAGGCAGAGCACATTACTTTAGGCCATAAAACACCACATACTTATGCTTCAGGTTTTGAGAACTGCATTCTAGATTACTGGAAAACAATGGGTGATTAGCAGGAAAGTTCTGAAATAAGTAATGCTAGCTGCAAATGCTCTGTGTACCCAGGGATGCAATGAGCGCATGAATTAACCATTATAAAATTCGCCTATTTGTGAAATAAATTTGCACACTTTTCTTTATTAAAATATGAAATTCATTATGGTTTTTGATGGTGTACATTCAGACATGATCTAATTTTACAGATTAAAAGCAGCCTCTTCGGATGCTGTGTGAGAACAGGAATGATGCAGCTTTTGTTAAAACTAAGAAATGAAATACATTTTTTTGGTCTTTTATTTTCTACTTTTTTTAAAAAAATAAGCAGCTTTCCATGTTTTTCCTCACCATTAAACTCATACATATTTAAGGAATAATATTTATTATGCTCCATAAGCTTATATTTTCACAACTGCTTAAATGTATACTATACTAATAGCCCAAGATAAATACATTTAGTATATCAAGTACATAATACTTGTTTATTTACATCATTGAAGTTAGTAATCTCATAAATAATATGTGTATTATATATGTAATAAATCTCATATATATAATAGTTTGTGTATAAGAACATAACTTTTGAGGGACTTTTAAGTCAGCTAGAAATTTTATCAATGCTCACTTGACCATGAAGATAATGATGTCATTGACCAAATCACCAACTTTTCAAATCTGAGACTCCATTAGTAAAGTGATGATAATAGGGTTAGAATTAAGGG
>NW_017732428.1:531354-537509 GCF_001890085.2 Hipposideros armiger | reverse complement strand
ACTCTCAGGAGTGGGAGGACAAAAGAGCCTGTGCCCGACATCTCTGGATCTTTTTCAATACAAATACTTCTGCTGCGGCTGTTCTGTATTTTTTGCCCATGAGAATAAAGTCATTCTTGTGAGTACTTCAAGTAATGGGACACTTAGGGTGATTAATGTGCAATTAATACAATGATTACATTATAATATTATAATATTAGTAACACAAATGATTCCTATCCATAAAAGTGCAAATTGTGTCCAGTAGAATGCAATTTATTACATCTCTCTGGATACCGATCTGTTTTGCCACCATTTATAAACTTATTTCAAATTTATCCCTTATCTGACTTTAATGTATGGAATCCCGGGTTCTCCTTTGGGCCAAATGCAGTATCTTACTGGTTTCTTCATTAATTAATGAATTAAATAAAATTTTGACACATTTTCATTTTACATCTGGATGAGAGTAATAGTTATACCCTGCTCTACATTTTCTCCTTTATCAATTTAAATAAGAAGTGGCAGCATAGCATAGCCATTTGGACCAAAAGCACTAGTCATACTGCCTGGGTTAGGATATATATATATATATATATATATATATATATATATATATATTGCCCTGTATATTTACCTAGGTTAGCTAAATCCTCCAAGTATCAATGTCAACAACAGAAAAAGGGATTGCATAATTTAACTTCCTTAAAATTTTTAAAAATCTAATGACTTTGTTTCCTATCAGTGAAAGGGGAACACTACCAGGTCCTATCTTATGATATAATCACTGTATTATTCTTCCTAGGGATGACCTCCTGGGAGGAATGACAGAATCTGTCAAATCACATAACTTCTGTTCACTCCCGTTTTCTTAGGTGCCTGATAGTCAAAGTAAGTCTTGTTTCTTTTGGTATATGAAAACTCTCCAAACCTGGGTGGAAACCCTCAAATCTAGATATTTAAATATTGATCACAATATTAACCAGAGATTTCTGGAAATATAGTCACACAGTATTGAGGGAAATTAGATGAAAGTATTATATTATTTTCATTCTTATAAATTACTTTTAACTATATCTCTTTATTTTCCTTAAAGTTATTTTCCTCAAAAGTAGAATGTGACAAAATTTTATATATCTTTCAAAAATCAACTCGTGATTTTTCTCAGCTTTCTTAAAACTTGATCTGGTGGCAGAGGGGTGGGAGGAGGAGAAAAGATGAGGAAGACTACTTGAAAAAATGAAGTGCTAACCGTTTCCACTCTGAGGACCTGAGTAGGGTAAATTATTGTTGAATTCCACTTGATAAAAATAGAAAGTCCTCTTGAGAATGAGGCTTAGTGAAGTGACTTACAAAGCTGTAACTGATATTTTCTCACTCTAAGCTGAACCAACTGAAATAAGGTCAGCAATACTGATAAAAGCAAACACATTGCTCCTTTGCTCCACCCACCTTAATTAGACAAAAAAATACTATTAAAATCATTATATTTGAGGTGAGGAAAATAAGAGGTTAATAAAAAATTCTATGCTCTGTTGAACCTCATATACATACTTTCCCCAAAGCAACAACAAATGCACCTCAGAAATGCAATCAAGGCCTCAAACCCATTCTAGCAAACTCATTGTGCCAACTCATTATTAATGTTACCTCTCAGGGAATTTCTACTTCCCCATGATCNTCAAAATAGTTCTTTGTGCTAATGAAAAAAAAGCTGGTTCAAATATTTATTATATTACTCTGGTATTGGGACAGGCTACTTTGCATCTTGAGCTTTGATTTCTTATTTATAAAATGAAAAATCAAAGCTTTTGTGATAAATCCCTAGTGAAATGACAAAGAGTCTCTTGAAGTGCATCATATAACATAATTATATTTAACTATAATGAGTGACCTTACTGTGTACATAACACTTCCTTTTTGTACTATATTACCATAATATTTTAAAGAATTAGATGAGTCCTTGATCTCAAGGGCTTAACCATTTAGCAGAAGAGGCTTTACACACATGCAAAAGGATTTAATAAATAGACTGACAAAGCAACATCTAAGCAAATACACATTTTAAGAGTCCTTATAATCTAGGTTTAAGCTCCTCATATGGAAAACCACTATGCAAAAATGTTCATTTGCTGAAAATTAAAGTATGGAAATGATTCTTTTAAAGTCACACAGCATGTTGTCGTGCAGATGATAAGCCAGGTGGCCTCAGAAAATGCAAGCTGGTACTGATGCATTTGAACCAGGTTCACTGAGATAAATTATTTCCCAAAATATCCAATGAGCATATGACCACCTTCCCTTCACCTTTGTAGAGGAGCAAAAACTCCTGACCACAGAATAATTATTCCATTTATAGTAAGAATTAAAAGTTAAATACAGATACCTGTGTATGTGTTTAGCTTATGAAGCCTTTGAAAAAGCAATTCTAAGAGAAAGGGATATTATAGAGGAAACACACACACACACACACACACACACACACACACGAGGGATCTTTGTAACTTATATTGTATGGTTAATGATTGACAATTATTGAAGGTCTCCTGTACAACAGACATTATACACACAACATCTGTAACCTCACAACAATTCTGCAAGGTTGGTGTGATCCTTCTTTTACAGATAAGGAAACAGAAGCATACTGAGCCTCTAAGTACTATACACATTCAGGAAATGGCTGCACTGTGCCTGATACACAGTTGACTCTTGGACACTGCGGGGATTAGTAGCACTAACCCCTGCACATTTCTTATCTTATTACCTGTCCTGCTTCCTTTACTTTATAGTAATGATCTGAAATTATACAGTTTATTTGTTCACCGGTTATAGTCTTATTCACTAGAGTGCAAATTCCATAGGTCAATACCGTTTACATTCCCAGCATTTAGAATAGTGACTACTCAATGCATATTGGTTGACTATCTAAATAAATACAAGGTTTGAACTCATAAATGAATCTCATGCCCTTTTCATTACAGTTTTTCTAGATGACTTCTTGGGATAATATTTCTTTATTTCTTTAACCAAAGTGAGTTAAAATTCTAAATCTGCATATATGTTTATGTGTATATTTTCAAGTCCCTTTTTGTAAAGGAGGCATAACAGGTAAGTATATAAAACTGAGAAAGCAAGTAAGAGAAATAATGGGTCTAATAATATGTGAAATTTATAGTTATCATTTTTATATTATCACACCACAATATTTCCATATTATTCACTTAGACAAAGGATCCTGCAGGTTCTATAAAGTTTTATACAAACAAATAAATAAACATACTTGTTTTCAGGATAGGAAAGCACCAGGACAAAAGGACAACTCTTATATTGTACTATGCACATATTGTCCATTGCAAAGCCCAAGCACCGATCCATCATAAAAATGGTAAGTTCCTGTTACCACTACCAAATAGATTTTTTTTAAGGAAAAAGGGGAGAAATTTAAAATTCACTGTTATGTTACTTATCAGTGTAAAATTTACAGGATTTTTTTTGCCACTCAGTGTTGTAAAGGCATATTTTCTTATTTATTTCAATGGAGGTGGGATCAGTCACTGGAAATGAGTTTGTCAAGTCTTATTTTTGAGTGGCTTTGCATAAAGACTATAATAGTTTAAAAAATATATATATATAGTATTATATGGAACTTTCATCTCTTTATGCTAATTAAGTCTTCCATGTCACTGTCTCTTATTAATTAATTAATTAATTTATTTATTTATAATATACTTACTCATTTTATAAAATGAATAGTGTTACTGGTTTAGCCAGAACAAAATTCTAGGAAATTCACACAATTTTAGATGCATTCAGTATATCTAATCATTTGGTATGTCATATCACTATCATTCTCTCCATATCAGCATGCACTTTGTCCACCTTTTTAAAAGTGTAATTTGACATCAGAATAATGTTAGTTAGACACTTCTTGGATTGCTTTCTACATTGAAATCATAGAGCGAAGCCAGCTTAGAGTAGAGCCTTGCTCCAACTGTCACATGTGGCTTTGCTCGGTACCCCTTCCTGAATACTCCTTACTCCTCCCTGTATGTAATCATTAACACCATTTTCACCAGTTTCTTCACCCCAGTATTAAACTTATTCTGAGCACTTACTCTGCTCAGCAGGGTGTTTGGGACATCACATGTATTTACCCTGAAAGGAGCTTTATGACACAATGATCACGGTTGCCATTCAATCAGTGAGGCAACACATTTGTTAGAAGACACACAGAGACTGCCAGGAAGATCCATATTGAAAATGTGTGCTGCATTCAGTGGCAGAACTCCCATCCACAGTATATACGTTCTGTTATAACTCTCTGTGTTCACTGATCTTTCATCCTGAGCATCACAGCTCTTCTAGGAGAGGGAGTCTCATTAGCCCCGCTCCACTGTTCCTAACAGGGCACATCAATTAATTAACTATTTATCAAAGAATTAAAAAAAAAATAACTGAAGCTATAATTTTCCAAACTTTTTAAAAGACTGAATAACGTTTTCTGATTGTTTGACTAAAATGCAAAAATGTGTAAGGCTTCTGCAAGATGATGTCCTGTTATCTATTTGGGCCTCCTCTGCCTTGTGACTGTAGCCTAATCTCAGTAGAATATTTAATTTTCCAGTTAGAATTGTGTTACTGACCTTGGCGTGTGATCTTATTTTCCACACTTAGACTCTAGTTCTTTATTAATATTTTGCCTTCAGGTTGAAACTTCATTGAAATTAATTTTAAATCCACAACATAATATGAAATAAGAGTATATCACCCAGATACAGTGAAATTGATCAAATCAGCCTGTAACTTAATTAGATCAACATATCTTCATCCAAACAAAAATTATGCAAAATATCTGTGACTATAATTCTTCTGCTTTTGTTCCTAGAAAAAGGCAGAAATCCTTGTTTACATTCCTAACACAGGTGACTTCCAAGGTCCCATTCTTAGAACTTCAAAACACTGTCAGCTATGAAGAATATCCCTCAACAAATTGTAAGCGATTACATTGCTCTCCCTTCTATTGTTAATAATTACTTTTTTTTCATATGATAACAGGAAGAATACCTTACAATAGTGTAAGCATTGCCAAATCATGTTTTCTTCTGCTACAGTAACTGCCAAAACTTTGCCCATCAAACACCTGGATCGTACTGAGAAATGCAATCACTGAGGTTGGCAATAAAAGGCACTTGTTTTGCTGGATAGAGCTAATTAAAATTCAAGGTGTTCCGTCTGGTACATCACAGAGAGCAATGCTTTATACAATGAAACCCAAGTTTTATTTACTTTTTAAAATCAAATTAGAGAACATGACATAGCATAATTATAACTTAGTAGAAAAGTCTGAGTTCAATCTGTTTAACATAAAAACAATTGGTCAGTTCAATGTAAAAAAAAAGTGGACAAATATACAATATAATCTGCTAATTATATTGCAGTTTACTATTTCATGAACTACAATGGAGTTGTGTTTGTCAACCTTTTTAATTCACTTCTCCCCTAAGTAGCTTTTTAAGACATGTTTTCTTAATTGTCAACCCCATGAAATTTTAATACTGCAGAAAAATTGTCCATATATTCCTGTAATGTATGTATATCTGTGCTTTACACACAGAGAGTAATAGTTTTCCACCCCTCACCTTCAGGAAGCAGTTTTTGCCCCCTTGGGGGCTACATCTCCCTTTGAGAATGTATGCAGTAGACAAAGTTCAAAGTTTGAAACTGTAGAAAATATATTTGCATTTAATTTCAGTGAGGCATTTGCCGGTTTATATAATTTAAACTGATCTCATAGGTTTTTTGTTTGTTGTTTTTTGTTTGTTTTTCAGAAAGGATTTTAAATTAAGAGAATGAGAGAAATGAAGAAAAACAGGGAAATATTTTTTTCTGTAACTGTATTAAAGCAACATAGTGCACAATTATTCCATGAGACCAAGGTATATTGCTGAACGTAGGATTTCACCTACATTCCCAAATAAAGGGTTTTAAATAAACCCCAGAACTATGCCACAGTCCCATCCTGTGAATTCTAATTTTGCAAACTATAGTCTATTGGGGTGGGGCGAATAGCAGAAAGCCAGAGAAAAGGAAAAAGGAGACAGTCAATAATATACACATCTATGTATCAGAAACTTTAATTCTAGCTAGAAACACAAAGTAATTGCCTAGAATTTAAA
>NW_017732428.1:528365-529419 GCF_001890085.2 Hipposideros armiger | reverse complement strand
CTATGCTCTGTTGAACCTCATATACATACTTTCCCCAAAGCAACAACAAATGCACCTCAGAAATGCAATCAAGGCCTCAAACCCATTCTAGCAAACTCATTGTGCCAACTCATTATTAATGTTACCTCTCAGGGAATTTCTACTTCCCCATGATCAGGGCCAAATATTATTCACAACTTTGTATTATCATATTTTATATTACCCATATTTAAAAGAAAGAATTATATATAATGGAGAAGGATAAACTTTCAGGACAAGCTCCCATGAAAGAACCAATCTTTAAAAAAACAAACAGGAAAAAAAAACAAAAAACGTCCTGACAAATTTATAAAGGATTTATGATACTGACACTAATTGGTGGCAAATTTGACAGGCTATAGATAAGTGAGTTGTCCCAGTTGAGGAGCAATTCCGTAGATCCATTTTCTGTATTCCTTTCCATGCCAATCACTGAAAATCCTGGTGAAGGGGCCCAGCTGAACTGAGCCATTGAAAGTGAGAGTTAGGGCATTAATTGTGTTCTCTTGCATCTTTTCCTACTGCCAAAGAAAAGCACTATTGTTCTCCTTGAAGGATTCCCTTTCAGCCTAAGGATCACTGCCAACTTCACTGAGAAAGTCAAACTGCATATCCAAGTGGAAGTGAGGGGTTTTCACATCCAGCTTTGTTCCTGGGGAAGGGGGTTGTGATAGGTTCTAAACATAAGCACCCCTGAGCATCGTGTTTTGCGTTTATTTTCAAAGCAGCTTAATGAAAAATGAGAAACACGGAAGCAAGAGTGAGAAAGGAGAAAGAATAAAGTACAAATTTATAGCCTGAACGAAATTTATACAATTTTACAATTATACAAAATGCTATTTATAATGTTGTCTATGTACGCATGCTATGAAATTCCCTTATTAAGTGCATTAGAGCCTCTGAACCACAGAGAGCAATCTTATCTGAAATAATAATATAAATGTCCACTTTCACAGATGAATAGATATATTGGATTAAAAAAAAAAAGAAGAAGCACTCTCTTTAATGTGACCTAATTAAGGGTGTAAATTAAAAA
>NW_017732428.1:485978-526796 GCF_001890085.2 Hipposideros armiger | reverse complement strand
ATTTTCATATTAATATTACTTCTTTTAAAACATTAAATATGGCTTTTAAAAATACCTTTCAAACACATTCTTAGATTATACTGTGTAATGTAAGATAGGTAAATTCAGAACACGCCACTCAGTAATAAACTAGCACAGGAAAGAGTCATGGAACAAAATTGAGAGTCAATTAGACAGAAAAAACGTGTGCAGTCTCAAAGTGTGGCAACGTATATAGGCAAATGACACAAATTAATGTGTTTCCTCGGGATTCGGGAGTAGAACTTAGATCCAGGCATGGATTGGCCAAATGATGTAATCTATTGGTAGAAAGCATCAGGACTTCAAAGAATGATACAAGATGGTTAGAAAGCTACTCATGTATTCATGAGTAGGTTGGGCTGGAGCATTTTAGTGGCTTTTGTTTTATATTCTCAGATCCCCCATTGTCTATGTTGTTTTGGTTTTCTTTTTTTCAAAAAAATATGTAAATATGCAGAAAACAATGATTATGTATTTGTATTGTTCTAACTTTATAACTTCATATGCCACTCCTCTAATAATCTTATATCATCCCTAAGAACAAAAAATATATTTAAACATATGAGGAATTTAAGAAGACTTTCTTTTTTTTCCCATCCCATATGTATGCAGTGTGTAAATCAAAAGCAAGGCTTCTAAACCCTACTGCACACCAGGCCCATGCATGAAAAGATACCAAGGATCTGTAGCAGGGCCCTGACGAAGGCGGATGGTGCATCCGGAAATGGCATCTATACTTATCGCATTGCCCTTACTCGGGGTCTACACGTGATTACATAACAAAACGTGCGCTACAGGTGTTCGCCTGTCCACAAGCCACCCCTGTGGGTGCAGGTACTATCCATTAGGAATGCAATCATCAGTAGCCGTCACTCACGGCTAATGCCTAGAATTAAGGGTTAGAAAAAAGGGTTTAATTCATTTTTCTGCCACCCAAGATTTGGCTTTTTCTATCCAACCCTCTCTTTTTTCATCTTTGCACCACTCCATTCTAAATATCCAGTTTCAAGTATGACTTTCATTGTGTTTATATCTACCTTTTCTCCAGCACAACAAACTCAATTGCTTTCTCACTATGGACTACGTAGTTCTTTACACATAGTTCAATTACATCACATCAGCGTTTAGCCACAGGAATACTTGGTCCAGTATGACGAAGATTAGGTCTCATTAATATTTGAATTCTCAATGTCACA
This sequence comes from Hipposideros armiger, assembly GCF_001890085.2. Taxonomy (NCBI): domain Eukaryota; kingdom Metazoa; phylum Chordata; class Mammalia; order Chiroptera; family Hipposideridae; genus Hipposideros; species Hipposideros armiger. Next base: position 525,579 of record NW_017732428.1, on the reverse strand, counting down.
TATTAAGTAAGCCCTCTTTAAAAAGTTGCTCAAATGAATTGATTTTTTTCCATTCATGTAATACTTTTCATTTTTCAAGTTACTTTCTCATACATTGGGATACAAAAAATATAGATATTGCAAAACGGAGCCAACATATGTTTTTAAGTAGCTGAAGAAATCTTATTTTGAGGAAATTAATTGGACCAAGGCAGAAAAAACTGGACCTAGCTAGAGGTTCTATTCTATTGAGAAGGAACATTCGATAGTTAGCAAAATCTATCTACTTATTAATGTATTTAACAACTACTGACTTCCTCCTGTATACTCTGCAGCAACCTAAAGATACCAATTAATGACAAAGTTAGCCCCTCAATTCAGAATTGAGTGGTGGGACAGACATGCATACAAAGCTATGATAAAATGAGTTCATCTCTTTCAGGGTATTCTGTTACATAAACATTTAATTTTAAAACTTGGTAATTGTTAAAAAAATATAAGATCCAATGTATATTATAAAAATTACAAATATAATTTATTTCAGCATTAAGCGCAGTCTAGGACATACAGACTCTTATTCTTGCTTCTCCTAGAGGCTTCAACTATTTGTTGCCCAAGCTGACAATGAGCATGAACTGTCATTTAAAATCTGTTGAACCTGCAGGCCCCCTGAGTTACTGTACTGGGATTGGGAAAATCTGCTCCGTGTTCTGCCAGAATTACAACATATTGCTGCCTAGAGCAACGTTAACTTTTAATGTCTTTGTTGTGGTATCTTAAGCTTTTTTCCCCCCATCATACAGAATAATTATTTTTCTCTGCCCTTTTCCACATTACTTTGTAGAGAACTCTCTAATCTTTTTTTTTTTTTACATATTATCAGTGATCGCAAGAAAGTGCTGCTTAAATATATACCCCTTTCAGAATTTTTAGTTAGAAAAATACTTGTGTAATAGGATGAATAGAATCTTCTTGATGTATGATCACATGGATGTTGCCATATCTGTAGGAAAAGCTTTTGTTATAAATGGGCTCATGGTCTGGACATGACAGTGCTGGAGGCTTGGCACTATCTGGGCTCTGCCATTAAATAAACATATGTAATCTTACAGAACTCATGTAATCGCCCTGGGCCTCAATTTCCTCACCTAGCTCTAGATCGTTTGTTTTGTTCTATTTTTTTTCAAATGGTATAGTTGATAATGATGAACACACTCTGTACATAATGTCTGAAAGAACATGCTTCTATCTTACCATGGCCAAGTTGGATTTATTGACAAGACCTCTTCCAACGTCTATTATTTGGTCTAAATTCCTGATTATTTTTTTCTTATAATATGAATAACTGAATTACAAATGTAACAATTCCAACTGCAACAAAGGAAATTCATGTGTACATGAATAAAATATGGCCCTTGATTTTAAGCACGAAGCATTTTTCCTTACATGGTAGGCATGTCTCAGAAATGGGATAGCGTCTCTGAAATACCTTCACCTCCTTGGCACATGATACATATTTACTAGGTTATTCTTAACAAGAATGCCATGAAGAATATGTTATCACCATTTTACAGATGACAAAGTTGAGGCTCACTGTGAATTTAATAGGAAGTAAGGGACTTATTAGCTGAATGTATCTTCACCATAACAGAAAGTCTTCCAGGGAGATCAAGCAAATAAGTTAAAAAATAACGTTTACATTAGTTCACCCATGAAATTAATTTGATTCTTTTTGAGAACAATTATCTCACTGTTTTATTAGTGACACAAATGTTTAAAAAGTTACTCAGTAGAACTAATCAAAATTAGAATGCAAATCCCCTAATTTTGTTTAAGTCTTTCTCATTCATTCATTGATTCCTTTAGGTATTTATATAATTGCTTTTAAATTTGCTTGATTCCTCCCTTCAAACTTGGAAGGACAAAATCTACTCACATTTATAGACACGTTACAGTAAAAAACCTCTCTATACCCATCTTTATATTCTTACTTGATTCACAAAAATTAAGTTCCCAGGAGCAGAATGCAAATAAATAAAGACTGCCATGGTTTGCTACTTTTCAAATGGACATATATGGCAACACTATCCCGTAAGAAGTGCTGACAGATATAACCACCCAGAACTCTCTTTCCTTTTCTAGCCTGCCCTGAAATCCAGTTAGAATGAATCAAGACATAGCTATGCTCCCCACATCCATAACACCTATATTTATATTTAGGGCAAAGAAGAATGCTCTCCATCCTTTATAAACGCAAACTTGGAAGGAGAGAACTTTATTTATCTATGTTTCTATCTCTTTCGTTTTTAGCACTAGCTGACCATTCTACTTTGATTTTCAGCAATTTTATGATACCCATTTTGTGTTAGTATGATGATTACATTATGAAAGTACAATTAAGAGACAGTTTGTGCCTACAATTGAACTTAATAGCTGTCATTTCCTTCTTATTTAGTCTTAAGAAAATATAAGGCATTAGAGAACAAACTTGTTCTGAATATGAAGAAGAAATTAAAAATTTCTAAGAAGTGATTATAAAACCCAAGTTTGTTGATTTCTGTACTTTTGCTTCATAAGACACCTAGTTACAGAATATAAGACGTCTGTTATTTATATGTTATTTATATACTATTGCTCAAAATTAGTTCAGATTAATTAGACAGTCAGTACTAAAGAACTGCCACAAACAGTATGTTTTTTTTCAAAATAAGCCTCATCTAAAGATTTAAAGGAAAAAATTTAACAAAAACACTTGCTATCATGCCTAGCTATACCTGAATGTCTTTACTTTTATTGTAATTTACACAATTATTCTAAATCATCACTTTTTTATTTTTTAAATATAAATAATAATGAATCCAGTGTCAGGGTAAAATGCATGCAACTATTAAATATTGTCAAAGCAGTACGCCATACTGCTGTTTACTCGAAACAAGGGAGACAAACTTGAAGTCAATACGCTCAGGCCTTTGTTATTCATGACAAATACAACAATTGAAAACAATCAGATAAATGACTAGTGAGGGTGTCTCAGATGTAGCACTCATATACATCCATTTGAAGACTTTACTATTACTTACCGAACACTAAGCATGTGCACATGAATATTGCAAGTGCAATGAAAAACAAGTTATAAGTAACCTGTTCTCTTTCTTCAAGCATCATTCAATGTTGTGAAATAGAAAAACATGTTAAAAATTAATTCTGTAACAAGGTGGAAGGTCCTACCGGACTTTTAATCAGTTCTTAGCTGTAAACCAATAAACATCTGTTGGTACCCAGTATTGATTTATGACAAACCCAAGGCATTTTTCAAGCTATATTATTCTTTATTAAAGTTTATAACCCTATATCTCCTAGCATATCAACCCCCGTTTTTTGTTTTATTTTTTATTTTTTTATTTTTTCGTGGACGTAGATCCTTGACCTCGCCTGCAGTGATTCTCTCTTGTTTTGATTAATATTTGGAGAAGAAAAGGGTGAAGGAAGAAGCAAATGAATAAGAAGAAGTGGGAACAGAAGACAGATTTTGGATTCTCTTTGATTTGACATCTCCTCCCCCTCCCCTATGGTCATTGCTCCCTAGAGTGAATTTCAGCTGACTGGGCAGAGCAATAAGTTGTTCAAGAAGCTTTATCCCTTTGGGGCTAGAACCATGCACTGGTATTGAGAAAGAGATTTCTGTGTACCTTCTGTGGGATGCATTCATGTTGATGGCATGAGTGTATTTAGTCATCTCATGGTGTTTTACTAATTTATGTGTTCCCAAGATCCAGATGGGTCCTGGTACAACTTCCTAAATTAATAAATTAAGAAAGGGCGTATTTATGTGAACACAGCCAACGACAATGCTTGAACTGGAAATTAGATCATGTGGAAGTAGAAGAGTCTTGGGCTTGGAGTCAGTGCAGAGCACAACTACTGGTTCTGCAAACTCACGCAACTTTTAATTTGGGCAAGTCTTCAAGCCACATTTTCCTTATCTTCAAAATTGGGACTGTTCAGAGGTACATGAGAATTTAGTGGAAGGTTGATGGAAAGTGTCTGTGTCTGACAAAGAGCAAACACTCATGTATATCCACTCCTTTTTTCTTTCTAGCTCCTAGATCCATGCTGTGCTACTAGGCCTCGTACAGACATGGATTTAGACCGACGTGGTCATATTTTGCAGCTCTTTTGTGACTCGGCAGCCTGAACACAGTGCGTGTGTGTTTGTGTTGCCCACAGAAGAATAACACAACCTTGTCAGGGGAGGGTTAAAGGCTTTCATTTATCCTTTACTCTTAATCATTAGTCCCCTTTTCCACTCCTTGTATAGCCATGGTGTGGAGGGCATGGCTTAAAATAAAGGTTCTAGGATTTCACCTGGCTAAGGGTAGGAGGAAACAAATATATGGGAGGGCAGGAGGAATCTTTCTTCTCCCCTCTGTTACAGAAACATTAAGCTACAGAAGTATCACAACAGAATTGTGGACATGGCATATGTAAAGAAGGGGCGAGTAAATACTGGTGATTTTTGAAACTATGTCACTTATCTCTTTCATTATCAATGAATTATCACCATCATCCTGTCTATGCTGCACCTGGAATTTATTTCTACTTAGTTTAGAGCTCAGTCAAATATAGACTGTGTAATCTATAATCACCTCACACATATTCCAATTGGCTTATTCTCACTCCTTGTTGCTTAATTTGCCCTAGATTGGTCAGTCATTTCCATAGGTATGTTGCTTTTCTCTGCCTTTCAGTTTGGCTATATAGACTGTGCTTTTAAAAAGATTATTTTGAAGGTGTATTTGTGTGTATGTATAATTTTATATAATACTAATCTGAGTTGAGAACAATGGAAATATTGTTTAACATGTTAAGTATCCTAATCTTCTATTGCTGAAACAGTCTTTATATTTTAAATTAAACTTCACAGCATGTCTTTCTACATTTGCTTTTATCTTTTTACATATAAAGAGTTGAGAACTTTGAGAAACACAACTAAAAGATTTATATAATAAAATAGGTGTTATGTTTAAAATGAACAGCCTAATATTTTTACTAAAATATGCATAGATTTATAAATTATTAACTCAGTATTATTAATGTATTAGTGTATGGTATTTGCTTCTTGATTAAAATTCTTCAAAATGATCTACAAATTCTCCACTAGCATTTAAAATCAAATAAAGCTAACATTTTATCATGTGCCAGTCAGTTTTAAGTGTTACTAGTACTGACTCATTTAATGTTTCTAGTAGTCTATTAATATCCCAATTATCAGATGAGAAAACTGAGGTGCAAAGAGATTTTAAAAACTTAGTCATGTAATATATTTAATAAGTATTTACACTATGTGTTTCCTGAGCCTGTGGTTTTAGCCGTGACAGTGTAGTAACTTAATTGCTGTGCTGAACCTATTTCACTTTTCATTTCACCACTTTAACTAACCAATAACATTGTTCTCTAGTAAACTCTAGTATATAATAAGTTCACACTTAAAGTTATCAATAGGTTCTGTGACGTCAGTAGAAACTATGTAGATATAAAACAAAACCAATTTTACCATAGGTTAACTGGTATGAACAAGAGTTAAGTACCTTGCAGCATTATTCACAATAGCCAAGACATGGCAAGAACCTAAGTGTCTTTTGACAGATGATTGGATAAAGAAGTGACACAGGGCCGGCCAAGTGGCTCCTTGGTTAAGAGCTGGCTTGGGAGCACCAGCTCTGAGCAGCAGGACTGCCAGTTTGGATACAACATGGGCCAGTGACACTGCCCTCTACAGCTAAGAGGGAGAAAAACAGCTTGACCTGGAGCTGGGCTGCCATGAGTCGCCGGTGATGGCATCGGTTGCAGTGGGGCTGCAGTGGGCTGCTATAAGCTACTGTAAGTGGCCGGCAGCTGACGCAAGCTGCCGTGAGTGGCCGTCCAATGGCCGGTGAGCGGCTGCCTCTCCCGGGAAGAGCATAATGATAATACCAACATGGGCCAGTGAAGCAATGTCCTCCACAGCTAGACTGCAAACAAAAGGACAGCAACTTGTCTGGTCCCCTTCCCCAACTCCCCAACGCTGTTCCACTTTGCCAATTCCCAATAAAATCTTAAAAAAATGAAGTGACACATATATATATATATATAATGGAGTATTACTTGGCCATAAAAATGACATATAGCCATTTTCAATAACATGGATGGATCTTGAGAGTATTATGCTAACTGAAATAATTCAGATGGAAATGAACAAGAACTGTATCACTTCACTCAATTGTGGGATATAAAACAAAAAGCAACAAACAAACAAACCTATAGAAACAGCCAACAGAATGATAGTTATTGGAGGGGAGTGGGGGGAAGACAAAGAGGGTAAAGGGGGTCAAACATATGGTGATGGAAGAGAACTAGACTCAAGGTGGTGAACACACAATGAAGTATAAAGACACGGTATTATAAAGTCATGCACCTGAAATTCATATAATGTTATTAACCAACATTAACCCAACAAATTTAATAAAAAGCTGAGTTCCTATGGCATCTCATCCGCATTATCACAAAACAACTTTGAATGAAACATTATTCAAGAACATGCTGTATTCATAGAGTGAAATTTTACCTCTTTTAAATAAACACTCACTAGATCAATGTAGACAAGATATCAGTTTGTAAATCCATCATTTTTTGAAATTTATTTTGTAGATCAGTTGTTTAAATATGGAAATGATATTATAAATGGTAGTTAGATGTCAAAGATAGTTACAAAGGCCTATTTAATCCATTATTAACTAACCATTAATTAAGGCATTAATGTTCCTTTACCTTGGCAGCAGGGAGGCAGGCATGGCAAAGAAGAGAATAGATAAGTTTCTTCCCTTTTCTAAGAAGCAATAGGGCTGACTCCAGGCAAAATTTTGAAATAATTAAAATTTGACTTTGTTACTTCCCAAATATCCTTCCTGCCCTAAGCCTATTTTAGCCTACAAGATTCTATTCCATGGAAATCAAGATTTTATTTCTGTAAGTCAATTGATCTTTGCTATGGGATAAGCGTGGAATTTAAATGAGTAATAATACATCAATTAAAACAGCTTCACAATGAACCTAGAAATGTTTATATTATAAAAATATATCCCTTACCCAAATTAATAGTAAACTAATTGAAACTGGTTTCTAAATGAGGACAGACAAACCTAGATGGCCCTGGAGGAGCATTTTCCTCCTGTTTTGGGTCATTTCGTAAGAAGCTGGCTCAGCAGACTCAGGAACTCAAAGGAAGAACAGACTGATACAGCATTCTTTAAAGGCATCCTTCCAAAGCCATTCTCTTGACCGGAAATTCTAGCTGTACATAGTTTTCCAGATGTTTCTGTCCCTTGGTACCTAACATTTAGTAAAGCATTGTTGGGGGGAGGGGAAGGAATCTCTTCCCTGGAACATTCTCCCAGCTGTGATAACTCTAGCTAGGCCCAGCCTAAGCATTCTTCTCTTTGAGATAATGAGAGCTTGGAGAACCTTAGTAGTGGCTCTTTCCCTGATAACCAAATTCACCTCAGGTGTTAGTGTGTATGTGTGTGTGTGTGTGTGTGTGTGTGTGTGTGTATTCACGCGTGTGGGCCCTCTTTACACTACAACCAATGAAAGGCTCATGCTGTGGGGAAGGGCATTTTGAGCATGGCCTTAATATAGCTGTCTCTAAAGTCAGCTCTCCTATGCATTTCAAGATTTTACACACACACACACACACACACACACACACACACACACACACACACTAGGTCTGACAATTAAGTTTGCGAACTCATCCTAGAAAAAGTGCTATATACCTCCTTGCTGAATATCACTACGGTCACTTTGAAGGACTCCCCTTGGGAAGCTATGCACTGACACCAGCACCTATTCCACCCTTCAAAGCAATTTTGAAACTCTTTTCCTGGAATGGCCATCAGAGCTGTCATAGTATTACCCTTGATGTCCTGAATGTCATCAAAAGTCTTCCTTTCAACATTTCCTTTATCTTCGTTTAAAGAAAGAAGTCATTGGGGGCCAGATCAGGTGAGTAGGGAGGGTGTTCCAATACAGTCATTTGTTTACTGGCTAAAAACTTCCTCACAGACAGCACCGTGTGAGCTGGTGCATTGTCATGATGCAAGAGTCACAAATTGTTGGTGTAAATTTGGGTCATGTAACTTTTTCACGCAAACTTTTAAGCACTTCCAAATACCCTGTTTCCCCAAAAATAAGACCTAGCTGTAAAATAAGCCCTTGCATGATTTTAGGTGCCAAAATACGGCACCTTGGCATACTGAATGTTTTAAGCTGAAGGAGTTTGTGGAAAAGGCACCTTTCTCCCTGAAACAGGTCATAAAACCCTCATTTGAGGGGTGCATGCCCTCCATATCCTGGAAGAATCATGCTATGGCTTATTCTCAGGCTAGGTCTTATTTTGGGAAAAACATGGTAGTAAACTTGACTGTTTGTCCAGTTGGTACAAATTCATAATGAATAATCCCTCTGATACCAAAAAATGTTAGCAACATCGTTGTAACGAATTCGCGAACTTAATTGTCTGACCTTGTATATTTATATTTAAATACCATATCAAGTCATACTTTTTCTAATCACAATAGTATGGATATCAACAGCTCATGTCATCTGTTGCAAGGAGTCAGTACTGGGGACAAAAGCACTTCTTTGTCCATAGGGATCTACTGCAAATCAGTTGCTTATATTTCTGGCATTGTGTAAATGAAAGGAATGTTTTTATAATTTCTTTCCCAGATGAAGTAGATGCTTTGGGATCTTTTTAGCACCCCTTATTTTGTCAAGTAGGAGGATATTACACAGGTATTCTCATCAAAATAATTAGATTGTTGGATAGGCTCTGCATGTGGCAGTTAATGTGATACATTAGTTAAATTGTAGCCCTAAAGGCTTGTGGGATCAGAATTGCAAAAGCAATCTGAGTTCCCAAGTCCCAGGAGCCTACCCTCTAGGATATACTTCATCTATAGTGAGAGGGAATACTGCAATAACCGATTATCATCATAAGTGTATGAGCTGATTCTCTTGGAGAAAACACTTATGTAAAGATACTCAGTGTTTAGAGGAGCACATTTGGATATGTTGGAATTTTTTCACAACCCCCAGACATGCCAATCAAAGATAACACAATATAAGTATCTCTGAGTGACACTTCAAGCCGCATTCATAAGCAACCTGCCTCATTCAAAGTCAATGAAGAGACAGGACTTACAAGCCCATGCTGAAAAGTTATTGAAATATGACTGACATCTCAAAGAAATGGTGTCAAAAGGGTTGCATGACCCACTGCTGAAACACAGCGGAGTTAATCAAAGTTATGGCAGTTGGGTACCGCCAAGGTCTTCCCTAGGTTTATTGATTGTATTTAGTGTGTATCACTAAATAAACCCTACTAACAACCCCCTACTCTCTCCCTCTAGCATTTAGCCCCCAGTTTGTATTATTGGTTGTAAACTTTTGTTTCAGTTACTATTCAGAAAGGAGGGAGGTACTAGTGAGGCTTTTGAAGATAAATATTGGTGTTAACATCGCTTTCCATTGATTTCATTCCCCTAGGAGATTGTGAGCTTCCACAATTATGTTCCAATATGAGGTGCCTCCTGGGAGAGGAGGATGGAGCAGCGAGCATACAGTTCTGTTCAAAGAATTTTCACTAGTACATGCATTTAATGATTTCCCGAAACCCTATCTATTCTCAGAAGGGTCAGAAAGGGGACATTAGAGGTAAGTTTGAGCTTGACCTATCTAATCATTTTATCTCTTTACAACGGAAATCATATTCTCCTGCCTCCTAGTCCTAACCACTTGACTACTGGCAACTTTTTTGCTTTTTTTTTTTTTTTGGTGCCATCTCAGGGCAGAAGTCAATCCTCTGAGAACAATTGTAACATAGCCATCAATAATAGTTATCAGCAATTCTGTTATATTTATATTATATGCTGAATGTGTCCATGGCTTCTCTTCAATAGCATTGTAAAATACAGAAGGTATATGATTATCTGACAGTGAAAATAGCTAATAACCTTGCCTAACAAAAGAAGAGAGAGGGATAGAAAGCCTCTCTGTGATGAACAGAATCTTACAAATGTTATAAATATGTTCATGGCAATTATGCCCATGGTTTAAAAAGCTCAAAGAATTATGGATTGTGATTACACATGTTAGAAGGTAACAATGCATAATAGAAATTTATGTATGAAAAACATATGTGTGTGTGTGTGTGTGTGTGTTTCAATAAAATATTCTGGCCACATTTCAACTTTACCTTTGGGTCCAATATTTCTTGGCCTTTTTAAAAAAATTTTATTAATACCTTGTGAATCTATTAGGAATGAGTTAATAGTTTAAAATAGTACAGTCACAAACCTCAACATGATTGGATACTAAGTATTCAAATATCCACTCTTCCCAGGAATCGAATGTATATAATATACTCTCTATATATTCTGTCTATCTACTCTCTCCATATATTCTCTGTAGCTGAAAGACCTAAAAAAGAAATTTGGTGTTTTTATGCTTCCAGACAGTTCTACTACAAAATAAGTGATAAGTCTGTTAATATCAAATAACTTATCTAGTCTGGAATCAATCCTCAGTTCATATTAAAGTCTTTCACAATAATACAAAAATAAAATAAAAGAGAAAAATGACAGTAAAATGACTACTTCCCTTATTATTATTTTAAAAATTTTAAAAAGGGGTGAGAGTTAGACTTCAGAAAGATCACCTTGGAAAGAGAGAATATCAAACATGACTAGCAATGGACTTTTCTTTTAGGAAGAATAATGGTTTAATGTTTAATTAATCTTATCCATTTCTGCATTTATGGGAAGGCAGAGAAGAGTCTGCTTTATAATGTAGAAAATTAAATATTAAAACCTTGGTGCCTACCAGACTTACATTTTCTTATTATGAATGAGCATTTTCACTTTCTGCACACACAAAGAAAGAAACAGGAGAAAGATGTAGTCACTTAGCTCTGCAGGAAAAGGGTCGTTTCAATGAATCTCTTTTGCTATCTTCCTATTAGAAACAAAACACATCGAAGATGAATAAGCATTTAAAACCAAAACAAAAAAGCCCACAAAACTATAATGACTATCATATATAATATAAATCCTTACTCTAAATGTAGTAAGTAAGGTAATTATTCAGTCTTTTATTCATGTATGAATTTTCTAATATTCATAGATCTGATATTCCAAAATGATATATTGCTTAAAGGATATTACAATAATTTTCATATTCTATGATGCTTCTTTTAGTGAGGAAACTGAAATAAGATGTTAATTAAAAATAATAAAATTCTGCCAGATTAAAATACAAAAAATAACAATTGAGAACAATGAAAAGATCAGATGTGTAATTTAAATTGGTGCCTATTCACATTACATACAGTGTGGGCCAGATGAAATATTTTATTAAATATGAAATTTCAACTTGTATTTTAAACTATCATTTGGAACTTTGATCTCCAAAGTATTATTTATGACAATACATTGTAGAAAGGGTGAAGGATGTGGTTAGATCACAGGAGTCCCACCAGTGATAAATTCATCTCTACTGATCATCAGAGATACTTTGCCTATCTATCACTCCTGAGAAACTATAATTGATTTGAAAGGAAAAGATGGCAAACTTTACGAATATTGTTCCTAAATTTAATGGGTTAACATGTGTGATTTAACACAGAAAATTCTTCCAATTTTTTGGTGTGCATTTCTGAACTTGTCGACATCTTGATTGCTAACCAACCCTACAATTTACTGCTTCTAAGGCTAAACCATGATAGAACATATTACATTCACAAAATCTCAGTGACATGGTATTTTTCATAATTGCTTACTAGAGAACATTAAAAACAATTATGGGGAAATGTAGCAGAAAAATTGGGGAACATTCAGAAAAAGTATGGGAAATAAATAAAATCCAAAGAAACTAAGTACACATCTTTATCTTATGTTTCACTTGACTTTCAGTTCCTACCTCAATGGTCATATTCAACTATAGTACAGTATGAGATTTTGGATGCTGCCTGGACAAGTGCCTCTGAGGCAGAGATTATGAGATTACAAATATGATAAACATATGATTCCAGTTACAATAAACTTTGTAATGGCCTGCATGCCCATCCTTGCTCTGATAATAGAAGACAACCTGTCAATGAGAACTCAAGCACTGCCCACCCATCCCCCTTTGCATTTGATTCTGTGAACCCACACCAAGTTTTAGTCAAATGCCCACCTGAAACTTCTGCTGTGATTATAAAGAAGGAGGTGCTCTCTTTCCACAGGAGCTACAAATGCAAATGTCTAGTCCAGTTTAATCGGCTAACAAATTGCTACATACCTATAGATAGGACTTCAATTTCAATTGGTATGTTTTAGACAAGGGTGAGGAATCAGAGTGAGAAAATTAACATTGATTTTCTAATTGAGAAAACAAGGAAAGAATGATGATTACTTCAGCCTCAGTTTTTATTTCTTCCCTGTTTGCAACCAATGCTCCCGTTTAAACCACGTCCCACCACCAGGGAAATATTTGATTGGCTCGAAATACACTCCCTATTCTACTCCATTTGCATCTTTCAATCCATAATATAGCGATTACCCCTTTCAAAAACTTTTTCTTGATTTCTCCAGCTAGAAATAGCTTAGGGGTTCACTATTGAGTTACTTTCTGGTATCTATATAAACTGAAAGTGCAGTTCAAAGATCTTCCCTTTGTCCCATATTTAAGTCAATAACTTAAATTAAGATATAGAAGGCATGTGTATCAAATACATACCACGTAGTTCGTAGCAACAATGACAGATCGCAAAAACTCAAAATAAGTTGAATAAACTATAATAATGGGTAAAAATCAACAACATATAAAGTAAAAGTTATTCATCTACAGAATATTTCATTAAAAAAATAACTGACTTTAGCCAGCTGAGTGGCGCGATGGTTAAGAACTGGCTTGGGATGCCAGAGGGCCCCGGTTCGGATCCCACATATGAGGGCCAGTGACACTGCCCTCGACAGCTAAGATGCTGAACAACAGCTCAACCTGGAGCTGGGCTGCCGAGAGTTGCCGGCAACGGAGTAGGCTGCAGTCCCTGCTGCAGTGGGTTGCCATGGGCTACCGTATGTAGCCAGCAGCCAGCGTGAGCGGCCATCCAGAAGATGGTGACTGATCTGCCTTTCCCGGGAAGAGTACAATGATGGTGCCAGTTTGGGCCAGTGAAGCAATGTCCTCCACAACTAGACTGAAGAACAAAATGACAGCAACTTGTCTGTTCCCCTTCCCCCAATTCCCCAATTAAAAAAAAAATCTTAAAAAAAAAACTGACTTAAATGTATGACTACAAATAGGGTTGACAAAGTATGTATCAAAAAGAATTGATGTCCTCAATGTATCATGCAGTCAATAAATTTCAAGAATTCAATACAAAAGGTTGTATCAGACAGGAAGAAAGTACTCCTGATCCTTTTTTCTAGTTAAAACTCAGTGTATTCTTTAAGGACCTGATCAGACCCAATTATATCCAGGGTGTGTATCCTAACTACTTTATGTGTTTTCTGAATTCCTGAAATACTCATATTATGTACCAGAGTTAAAGGTAGCACTTTCTTATAAGATATTTCAATGATACCCCTCAAAATATAAATTCACAGATCAAGCGACCATATCCAGAGACAAGACTTCAAATGTATTCAGCCACAGTCAGACTGTATATAGGCAATCCCATGTACATATAAAACCTGTGTATCCGATATTTTAAAGAGAACTGCAAGATCTCAAAAGATGAATTATATTTGGAATACAACATCTGGATCTATCTACAATAGATCCTTCAAAAGTTTGGTAGGAGCAAGTCGATCCATCCATTTTTAGTTCACAAGGTAGAAAGAGGAACGACAGATAAAAATAACATGTAAAGTTTTAGCTTGATTTGTAACTGAAGCCTCATAATAAAATAAGCTAACCTTAAAAATGATGGATATATTTGAATAGAGGCTGAATGAGAGCCTAAAGAATTCAGAATTGGAATTGTTACATTACTTGAAAAGTGGAGTTTCATGACTCCAAGGTCTTCTTCAACTCCACAATTCTATAATTTCAAATCTAAATTTTATGTCTTAACACTAGAAAAAAAAAAAGACAACCCCTTTTCATTAGTTTAGTGCTCTATGGAGCCCTGGCCTATATTAAAGGGATATAAAAAATTTGCCTAAGAGGAGAATTGGAACAAACCCAGATTCCCTGGCAGGCAGTTTGTGTTTCATCTAACTGACTGCATTACCTCTTCTTGTGTTGCTCATCTAGAAATGAAAGGTTATAAAAAGACATCACTAAGAAAAAAACCTTAATAGTCAAGGTTAGACCCTTCATGCAACAAATTAATCAAAAGCAATCCTAGCAAGATTGACTATTTCATGGACTAATGTAGTTTAGAAAAATCATGGAGGTCTCATGTATTCTTTGAAAAGTCCACGTGAGGGTAGTATGAGAAAAGTTTGTACCTAAAGATATCTGTGCATGTTCACAGACACGTCTCTTAAAATATATAGAAATTAAAACACATTAAATCAGGTCAATAGGACTGCCACTCTTGAAAATGTGCATGCTTGAAAATTTGCATCAATAGCATTTTGATAATGTTAAAATATTAATATCCAATGATTACATTTTCATGTTGAGCAATTTTACTTCTAATAAAAGAGACTACTTTGTGTAAAATCTTCCAAGACACCCTCTCAGTGATACCAAAACATCCATAAAAACCAATGTTGACAAAAATATGCAATTTAAAAAACAAAAGCCCTAATAGTTGTATCCTCTTCTTTTCTCATTTTCAATATAGCAAAGATCAGTATTCAGGAGAATTTAAAGTTGAAACCACTCCCTGAGGTTCTTAGATATAGGTTATTTCATTTAGATAAAAACACAAACTTATAATAAGTGACATAAATCACCCTTTATCACAGAATTAGCTGTTTTAATAATCCTGAATAAGCCATTCCTTTTGGCACTCTAATTCCCCATGGTTCATACACATGGCCACCCCAGGGGGACCTGGATTCACTAGCCCTGCTGCTCACGTGGCATTAAAATGACCCTGGAGACTCAGAGTCACTGAAATTTTGATCCTATGCCCAATTCTCTCTTGCTGCATTTTCCTCTAACATATGCATGTTTTTTCATTTAAATCTTTTTTTTTTTCTTCTTGATGTATATGTATATTTTTTTACAGGAGCACAGTTTTAAGGAAAACAAGCTGAATTACAGGGTGCTCGCTGCTACGGTACATCTGCAACTACTTCCAAACAGCAGCATATATAAACCTAGCGACATGCATGAGAGCAAACAAGCCATCTATAAATACACTCAAGGGGCTTCTAAAACAATGTAAAAGTGGCATCTGGAATGGGTGAGATGGGCAATTTAAACTCCTCAACTCTTCATCCAAATTTACATTTAAAACTCTTTCAAGTAACTGATTAGTTAAAGAGAAAAACGTCATGTTGTGCTGGGTGGTTATTCTTCCATAGAAACTGGAAGGAAGCTTTAGTTACAAGGTGGCAATGACCCGTGAGGAATGAGATATTTCTAGTCCCTGGTATAATATGCATAGGTTTGTGAAAATCACGCTTTGATAGGGAAAATTACATTAACAATTATTGTTAATAATGATGCATTTCATTGATTCTAAGATGCCATCAATTGTGCAATGGATTATGATTTCCCATATGCCATTGAAAATGTTAACAATTAGTTTTAAGATGTCATGGATTGCAAGGTGCCGCCATTTTCAGAAATATCAAAATGTCTGCTGTGAATTGTTAAAATAAATGAATATTTTATAGTTTTTATTTTGATAACTGTTTTATGATGCTATGACTTAGGGGTTGGTGGAGGCACTTAGGGGGTATCATAATCAGCTTAAACTGAACATTAGGCTTCAAAGCTCAGCTAGGAAAAAAAAATAATCTAAACTCCCACTGTGTGTATCCAATTTATATTTTCTACATCTCCTTCAATTTTCTTCCCACAGTTTTCATTTTATAAGGGGCATTTTCTGTCTTTTTCTTTTCTTTTTTTTTTCTTTTTAAAATCTGTCTCATTTAGATTCACATAAAGCTTAAGGTTTTCTAAAGTTATAAAGTGGAACATTAAACCAAATATCAGTACTTCACTACCAACGTAATTTCACAATAAGAACACTGGTAGGCAGTATTTAGGAGATACAAATAATTAGCAGCTTATAAATACTAGTGTTTTGAGGGGAGAATGTACGGGGTGTGATCAAACAATACAGTGAATGTTTAAATTTAAAACAAACATTATTATAGTAAAAGATCTATCGCCATTAATCCTCCCCAAAATACTCCCCCTCGCTTCGAACACAATTATCTCAGCATTCTTGCTGCTTTCTGAAGACGTTCTGGAAGTCCTTTTTTGTGATTGTCTTCAGTTGCGCTACCATGGCTGCTTCGTTGTCCTAAATCAATTCAAAATGTTTACCTTTCATGGTCATTTTGTCTTTGGGGAAGAGCCAGAAGTCGCACGGTGCCAGATCTGGATAACACGTGGATGAGGACACACTGAAATGTTTTTATTTGATAGAAATTGCCATACCTGAAGTGATGTATGATAAGGAGCCTTTCCTTTTTGATCAAAAACTATGGTGAATGCTGCTGCCAACTGCCACCCAATGGAAAGGCAGGAAGGAATCTTCAATGTGGGAAGTGGAGCACTGAACCTTAGTACCAACTTGTTTCGGTACACTCAGTTGGGTGTGAGCTACGGTTGAGAGAAGGTGTGTTTTAAAGTGTGCCATAAAGCATCTTGCATCGGGACAACATTCCGTGTCACACATCACTTCTGGTATACAGCAATTTCTGTCAAATAAAAACATTATGGTGTGTCCTCATCCACCTTATTCACTGGATCTGGCACCGTGTGGCTTCTGGCTCTTCCCCAAAGTCAAAATGATTCAGGACGTGGAGGCAGCCACAACAGCACAGCTGAAGACATTCATGAAAGAGGACTTCCAGAACTGCTTCAGAAAATGGCAAGAACAATGGGATAAGTGTGTTCAAAGCGAGGGGGAATATTTTGAGGGGGATTAATGGCAATGTGTCCTTTACTGTAAAATATATATATTTTAATTTAAACATTCACTGTGTTGCTTGATCACATCTCATACAATGAGAATAGTCAAGGAAAATTTGAAAATTCATGCAGTAAACTTGTCCAGAGTCATTGAAATAAAAAAACTTCTAGAAAAATACAAGTGGGAAAAATTTTAGTACATTTGCAAAGTGGAGAGAGGTGTTGGCATGTTTTCCCATAATATTTTTTCTCTTGTGTAGTACCTTCCCGGACAGATGAAGAGTTAGAGATCTGTAGTGTGGATCCAGTGGCACCATGCCATCCTCATTTATAATAACATTTCCTGCTCCTAGACAGCAGCAAAGGATTTCTCTGACATGTCTGCTATGGTGCATCCTCAACTGCTATTGCTTCCTCTGCCCCTATGCTGAATATTATTAAACTCTTAAGTACAAGTGAGTCAGTAGAAAATGAATCAGTCCTTCACTGCAGCATCTGTCCCTCCTCAAGAGAACCTGTATTCCAGATGACATTGGGTGCAGGGCTTGTGGTTGTCCATTGAGTTTGCTGCATCATATAACATTAATGCATTGAACGTTGGGAGGAGGGACTGACTATATACTTTGAGAATTTGATATGCTATAATGAATTACACCCACAAGAAATGAAGGGTAACTAAAGTATCTGCCTAAATGTTGTAGTTTCAGATGGATAGAACTGTGTAATCTCTTGCAATGGAAGTTGTAATCAGAATCAATCACTCAAACCTTAATTTGACATTGTACAAATTAGGTAATAATAATAATAATAATAATAATAATAATAATGATAAAGAAAACAGCAAGCTATGTGTCTCCATTTTCTCTGTCTCCAAATTCTATACATGTTTATGAATGGAAGGCTCTATAAAATGATTTATGGAAATGATTTATATTTATTTACTCTGCAATGTTATCATGCATCAACGTGAGGCACAAGAACTTCTCTTTCATTCATTTTACTCAATAAATACTTTTTCATTGCCTATCATGAGCCAGATATATATATATATATCTCAAGTCATGTTTGGATAATAATGTAAGGATGAAGTCTGGTTGGTAATATGTTTAAATCAGATATTGTCTATTGAAATCTGCAACCATAAGCTCAATGAAAGCACCAGAGTATCTACCACTGTTTCCTCAGTCTGCTCTATACAGTGCAATTTTGTAGGTCAAAACTTGGAGGTGATCCTCCTGCCTCCATCATGAGGAGGCAAATATAGTGTGAATTATCTTTAATAATAAAGAACAGCTACCAAAATAGAGATGACTCCACTTCTGTACAGGGAAACTATGTTGTAATGGAAATCGGCTTTCAGCTGCTGTGACATGTAATTTCATAATACATTTTAGAACATTTAACCTATCCACATTTTTTTCAGCTCTGTCTGCAATAGTGAGAGGTAGTGCTTTTGTTACAAATTCTGCTAAAGCTACTTATGTGCTATTAATATACAGGAATAAAAGGGATCTCTTCCTTCACTGGTGGTCTCTTCCAGCTACTCAAAAAACTCTTGGCCTAAAAATGTCATCGACCACAAGGATTATTTGATTTTCTTTGTCCATAATCAATTACTTGGCTTTTACTAAAAAACACCACTTAAAAACGTCCAAAAAGGAGAGAAAATCTGCTCAATTCCATGTCAAAACTTTCTAAAAATTTTGAGGCTGAAAGGAATGCCCATGAACAATATGACTCCGGTCTTATTTTCAGTAGTCATGCACAGGTCATACAGTAAAGAAAAGAAAATTTCTTTTCCGTTTTCTTTTTTTTTAGAAAATCTGAGTGAAAGTCCATTTTAGCTCAATGGAAAAGTGCATAAACTTCGTTGTCATATGAAATGGCCTTGAATCCTAAATTTACTATTTATTTGAGCAAAGTACTCTGTCTCATGAGTCTTAGCATCGTGCTCTATAAAATGTCAAAAATAACACATGCCCCTATCATTGAGTTGTTGTGAGGAATATTTAGACAGTTTAGCACATTGTCTGGCACATCATAGGCACTCAATACATGGTGTCCATTATTAATGTGAGTTATGTAAATTGCATGAAATATTTAAAATATGGTTGTGATAGTTTTGTGCGTTCAAGCTTTATTTACAGTCTACACCATCTGTTGATCTAAAGTACTAAACTTAATAATAGTCTGTTAACATATCATGGAAAATTGCCTGTACAAGTCAGAGTAACTAATGCTTTGATCAAGTTACACAAAATTCTCCTAGGAAACAAAATGAATGGTATCGTTTAATATAAAAAACAATACCCACAGTATGTGTATCTGTGTGATTGAGGAAAGGGATCGCCCATACTGAGAATCCAAAGCAATAAAATGATACCTATATAAGGCAGGAAATGCCACTCCCCCCAATTCTCAAGGGCAAAAATTCTAGTCAATGCTGTCACACGTGCATCTTCTGCCTTGACATCTGCCACTCGAGTTTGCATACACCATGGTAGATTCTGTCAAATCACCCCAGTAATAACATAACTATCTGAAACATTAACAGAAGACTTCCTTCTGACATCAACTGTCACACTATGTGTGAATCAAATATGCTCCTCTAAAATAACTTGGTTTTTGTTCTGACTGCTCATCCTTGCCATTTGAATCTGTGAGGAGCCTTATTGACTCTTCGCCGCTATTAACAAGTCTTAATCGCTCAGAGATTCGGCACAGTTGGATAGTGCAATCAGAGCAAACTCCCCATTTGATTCCAGCACAGAAGTTACCAATGAAACTAACAGAGGAAAATACAAAACTCCCTAACTTCATCCCCTTTTCTCCCAATTCTCTGTGAAAAATGAAATGAAAATAAAACCATATAGGGACTTACGTGAAAGCTGCTCTCTTGAATTTGCAATGATTATTTAATAGGACTTGAACATATCCCAAATATATTACTAATAATTTAAAATTAAAAGCATCCTGACAATCAGCACTTTGGCTTTTCAAAGTATATGACTTGGACATCTGGTTCCCCAATCCTGTCAAGAGGCAATCGCTGTAATAGGTTCAGGTTGCACCACAGCACAACATCTGTTCCAAGTACCCAATCTGATGCTCAATATGAACCCTTGAAAAAAGCAATTTTGCTTTCATTAACACCAAAACAGTTCCCATCAGCTGATATTCAGTCACGAATGATAAACCTAAATGTTAATAATTAAGCCATCTGAATTACTTGCAAGCAGTCTTTTTCGGTGTTGTGGGGTTACTTTTGTGACAGGATTGAATATTTTACTTTATCTGAAATACACCCTTCATAAGGTAATTTCATCAACTGATTTCCCATCTGCTATTGGAAATGCTATTTTCTGCTCACTCCCCATTGCCTTAGTTTTTAAAACAACAATATTCTTGGTGTTTAAGGAAGGGTTAAATCATAAACGAATATGCTAGCTAGCATAAATGGCTGCTGATTTATGACAAGAGCACTTTTAGTCAATTATTGTCTGAAAGCGTAAATGGACCTCCTGGGGTCCAGAATTCACTCATACAAAGTGTCTGGCTCAGATTGCCCGAACTGACCATTAATTATGATGACCACGGGTGGCAATCTATGTATAGCTTAGCTTTTTCTGGAAAATGTGCAACATGAGAGCTGTTAGAGGTAAAAGTCCACTGTTGGAAGACTAAGGTCATTGTTGGACATCAACAGGACTCAATTATAATTGTTTTAATAACTCATTTTTATGCAATTTTACTCTTTATACTTTCCCATAAATATCCCTAGCTGAGTTTCACAGCAATCCCATGAAGTAGACATAGGATTAAATATGAAGGAATCTAAGGTTGAGAGTTAAGAAACCTTGTGGTTAAGTTTGGTCTGCGCCAGGTTTGGGGTTTTGTATTGTATTCCTTCTGCTAGTTACTGGAAACACGGTGCTGGTCACACTGGCTTCATAATGGAGATTTTTATAAAATAAAATATAAATGCATCTAATATAATACATCTAGTGTAAAATACAAAAACATCTAATGTAAATGCTATAACATGAAATAAAATACATTGCAGTATTTGAATTGAAAAAAAAGTAGGAGCGCTCTCTGAGGTGTTCCTTCTCTGTGAGACTTACAGCTTTAGGAAAGTCACAAAAGACCTAGTCAGAAAGGAAGGAAGGTAAAATGCTGCGGGCCAGATAAACAACAAACTGAACTCTGGGGAGTGAGTGATGCAAGGCTTGGAATACATCATATATGTGTAGCCTCCTCAGTGATGGACGGTTCCAACTGAAGCCATATTCGACTGAAACTCATTTAAAGATACCAGGGCTGTTACATGATTCAGAGATACTATGAAAGGGAAATTGTAGAAGACATGCATCCTTACAGATAATTAGGTGAGTCATAAGCATTATGCACCTGCATATTTTAGGAGACCCAAAAACACACTTCCAATTTCTTTCCTTGAAGAAACAGGTCCTATATCTCCTCTAAGGGCAATAGTAACTATCACATAGAAACGTAGACTTTTAACCTAAGAAAGGCAAAAGGGGTGCATTTTCGGAGCTTTCTAACATAAAAGTCTGTAAACAAAAAATGCAAGTAGAACTCTTTAGAGCAACAATTCCCATTCCTGGTTTTGGCACACAATTTCCAAAAGAGATTTTTAATTTGCTTTAATGATAGTGGGCTTATTTGCCAGGGAACAATTTAAAATAGAAACTGTTTTAAAATAAAGGACAAAGAGGTGCTACAACTTTTTAAAATTTGTAAGGAACTGTCTCTTAGGAACAATGATCTTGTTTCCCATTCTTGTTTTTCATCCTAATTAATAGTGTTCATGTGAGAAGAGCCTTGCTGCATACTATATCTTATTATTGTGTTTTTATTACTAAAGGAGATACAGTCCAAATAAAAAGCCAGTGTCTATTAGTCTTGAACCACCTTAATTAGTAAAACATTCATGCATTTTATAAAATATTCATAGTAGGAAATATCTATAGTTCTGGGAACAAGTACACGTACTAAATGTGTAAAACACCAGGCACTTGCTATATACAAAATTGACATTGAAAACGTAAAAAGGTCAAGGACCCCAAATCCCTGTGTGAGCACCTTTAATCATTCACTGTAAAGGAATGCTAATAGGGTACCCAGAGGATACCTTTGTGGCTCAGATTCAATGTTCCTTGTGAGGCATTTCACTTACATTTTGAAGTGTTGATAAAGGATGAGTACGGTATTCATCAGGGAAAAAAACATGCGAAGATGACATGCAAATGTTCTGCAATTCACTATGTACTTTCTTTATACAAAAATGGATGAAATAGGAAATGCTATCTCAGCGGTCACATTCTTTCATATTAATAACCTCTCATGTCCGTCAATTGTTTAAATCCCACCTGTCACTTTGACCCCTTTAATTCCTAAGAAAGCTATCTTCTAGATCCTAAATCACATAAATTGTTCTGTTTTACATCCACAGACTGAATTGGAAGGTGGGACTGCTCACAGATTTTCAGCCTTACTGTCCTCATCTTTGGTATTTGATATAAAAACAACAGGAAAATGAAAGTTTTGTTTTTGGTTGTTTTGTTTTTTTAATCAGATATTAATTAGGGTCCCTTAGTGCTTTTAAAGAGGAAATCCATGACATACCATAGGACAAAGCAATGATGAAAGTAAAAAAATGTCCACCCTCCAACACGTATTGCATGATGACCGCCCAAAACTCTCTTTAGATGACTGTCTAAATATTAGCAGCAAACACCAAAGAAATAGAATTCTTCAAGAACTCATGATTTGGCCTTAAAGAGATCCTTATACATGAAGTATCTCTTTATTAAGATTCTTAGGTTTCTTCCAAGTGTTCCAAATTAATTATTTTTACCTTGTCATATTTTTTTTCTTCCAATCTTATACATGATAGGAATGTTCAGGGATTTTAGGGACCTCATTTAGTATCACAAAAGCTCAAGAGTCTTAATTAAGACAAAATATGATTTCTCAATAACAAGAAGAGGCTGCTCACGCCTAATAGGAAAGGATAACTTACCCTATTAAATTATCATCCACTTTACCATTTATACTATAGGTTTCATAGTATAAAAAGTTTTTGAAGTTTCAGTCATATATTTAGATGTGCACTCTGTAACTTTTCAAATCCAAGAATGAGTAACAGGAGTCTTTTATGGATAAAGACTAAGAGAAGCATTTAACACAAACTAGTGCAACTCAAAGTCAAATTACTACTTTATGGTTATTGTACTATTTTTATAGGATATAAAATATACTAGTACAGTGAATGAAAAGTCTTCCTAAAGTGTTTGGAAAGTCACTTCAATGACGTTCCTCAAACTTCAGAAGAGATGATATATCTATCAATAAAATGACACCAAAATCATATTTTATAAGGATTTTATATTAACACGTGCTTTTGAAGGATGGCATTACAGGTTCTTAATATCTATAATCAGCAAGTCTTTTGCTCTTAACTTGCAAGGCAATAAGTTTAAGAATTAATTTTGTCTGCTATAAAGCTGGCTTGCCTTTAATCTTCAGATTTAATAGGTCTCTTCTTGCTGAATGTTTTAGGCAGGTAATTGAGGAAATAGTGCACGTTCCATTTCAGTCAACATAAAATGACATTGAAATGTCTTCAAATGTTTCCAGGAAATTCATGCTAAACAGTCTCTCTGTTATATTTGATACTGAATAATAGCAGAAATGTCTGTATTTAATTGTTTCCTAAGATTCTATGCAATAAAGATATATGCTCATGATAACTTACTTTACTAATTAAGATGTTATAAAACTAAGCATATAAAAATGCATATAAATTAATACATGGATAAATGTTGACTTATGCAATACAGAATATCACACATGCTATATGTTTCTTCCTCCAAATAAAATTTCTTAGAGTAATTTTGAAGCCAAATTCCTTCAAAACAAACAAACAAACAAAAACATAAGGATTGTCCTTGGTTTGCTCTGATGGGCATCTTGATTCAGGCTTTCTCACATTATTTATATCAATGGGAATCTTGAGAAATCATCTGCTCAGTAAATTGTGTAAAGTGCACAAAAAATATGCACAGAACATCGGAAACCAGCAAATGACCCTATCCAAAATAGATCCTTCCAGGAATCTTTGAGACTGCTCACATTTTAGAAGCGGCAGTGGTTACATTAAGGACTTATGAAAGGGTTCCAATTTTGAAATGCTTTCAATGCATGTGGATAACTGGCAACTTCTTCCTCTTTTATTAAAAGTACTTTGCCAGAAAAGCCTACTTCAGTCAAAACAAACTTCCACTTAGAGCAGTTTTCGTTTTTTTTTCTAAACAGTTTCATAAAGTAAACAGTGAAGCTTTCTGTTTTGTCTTTTTTTCTCCTCTTTTCTGATAGGAAATGAGATTCTAGTTTGGCAAGAAACAATTGTGATTTTTGACTTTCTTTTTTTTAAGTTTAGTTATTCTTTCTTGGTTCTGAATTTGTTACAGAGGTGCCCAAAGGCAAGCAGAAGCATTTTTATACATATGAAGTAGATAAACAATGCAGGAAAGATGCTCTAATGGACCGTTTCTCTGCTCTCCTCATCTAGCCCACAGCGTTTTATGTGTTCTAAAAGTGTTACAGTTCATCTGAGAAGGCTTCTTGTACCGCTGATTTTAGATTTCACGTTCTTTTTAATTTAATTTTCTTTTCAAAAGCTGGAAACATGATGCTTAAACTTTCTATCAGACCTTCATTTTTTGAACTAGAAATGGTAATTTTGGGAAAAATAAAATGTCTTTATCTTTTCAATGATACAAATCTACTTAAGGCCTTCTTTTTTTTTTTTTTTCCTAACAGCAGTGGTGGGAGTGGGGCAAGAGGAAAAAGTGGGAGGAAGTCCACCTCACAAATAGAAAACCATGATGCATATTTACTAGGATAGCAATGACATACTGCTTGGTTACATCCAACCACAGGCTCTGCACGGTTCCTGGAGGGAATATGCTTGTCTATCTGTAAGGTGACTTCTGTGGCTAATGCTCATAGCTGTATTAATGAGCTTGAAAAAGGTGCCATATCTAGATTGAGTGATCTTGAAAGAAGGCAAGGTCATTCATTTTGGGACGACTCCACCAACTGCCACCATTTCAACAGCCAAAATCAGTTTCTTCTGTTTCAGGGACACATCTACAAGCAGAGACTGCCCACTGTGTCTTTTGCCCTCACTGGGTACCAGAAGAATGCTCTTGCAGATGAATTTCTAAGAAATAGGTGGGGTCTGGGCCAGTTGCAGTGTGTTTCTGGCCTGTTTTCTCACTGTCAAAGCACTCCATCCTTTCCCGCCAACCCCCTTCGTCCCCCAGTACATGAACATACATTACACGCAGGATAAAACTATCACATCCTTCCTTAAACAAATGTCCTTTTCAAAAATATAATATAAAGCAGACCTAGAAAGTCTGCTGCTATAATGATTTCATGTTTTGCTGATCCTGGTCGTTTCTTCTGAAAGGCTTTTTAGTGGTCCCCGGTGAAACGTTGAGATCAGCATTTAAATGCGGGTCTATCTTTTTCACATCTTTTAAGTCCTTAGAAGTCACTAAGGCTCAGTGGCTTTGAGAATTTATAAGCATATCTAGGATGTTAAAAATACCTTCAATGTCTTATTTTTTACAAAATTACATTAATTGGAATTTGTATTTTTTTCTTTCCCTTTGTGATTTGAAGGAAACATACAGAATAACATTTGTTCAAGACCATTTCTTTGTATGAAGCAGCTCTCCCCAGAAGTTAGGGACCAATTATAGGATTTCCTATAGTTTTTGGATTTTTACAGCTGACATACACTCGTTTCTCTCCTAGGTAAACAGCAGCATGCATGCGGGCAATGAGACATAGGAAAGAAAAAAAAAAGAAGGTAATTACATTGTTCCCTGCTATATGCAATAACCAGCATTTAGTTGGAATGCCTGTATAAGTTTTAATCTTAAATGAAAAGATTAAGGCAAATGAAGCCAACATTCTCTTGAAAATCACTACTTTTCTGAATCAATCAACATATTCATTTGCATTTAAAACTTAGCATTTCTTGCTTCAGTCACAGTTTTCTTCCATGTCTTTTGAAGTCCTTCTCTACATTCTTTACACTTATCATAAAGACATTTTTATCTACCATTAAAAGATTGAGCAAAACTGATCAAGGCCTAGAGTTTTCATGTTCTTAATGGTCTGGGCCTACATGTTAAATTGTAAAAATACAGCCTCTGAAAACTGTCTGAGGATGAATATAACAAATAGACAAGTCCATCTGATCTTCAAAAAAAAAAGTATTATATTAAGTTTTGTATTCTTATGATGTAAAACTATTGCATGACCTTGTAAGTTCGAAACAAGATAAGGCAAGTGAGGTACTTATGTGGCAAAATCTAAGGAGGCTTTTACCCTCGAGTTGGTGCTGAAACCTGGGCCCCCACATCCCTGTCTTAATACTACATGGCATCAATTACCCTTCAAGTACATTTTTGGAGTAACTATGTGTCAACAATGTGGCTAGATCTTTTGAAGGGATATTCAGATGGATAATTGTGTGGGAAAAGTGCTAAGGCAGAGCGCTGTCCTCCTAGAGTCTGTGTCCCTTGCAAAACTGCCTATCAGCACAAAGAAAGCAACCGTAGCACAGCAGGGCTACGGGCTCCTGGTGCTGATGTTCTCCACTGGGATTCTGCTTCGCTTCCTTGTTCTGTCATGCCCGTTGTGTTCTTCGTAATATGTTTAAGACTCATAGTTATGAGAGGCGCACAATGATAGTGCCCACTTCACATGTGGAGTGAGAATTCTGTGAGATGTCTTATGCTAATCACAGTGCCCAGCACACTCTTAGGACCCAATAAATATTTGTTATTGGGGTCATCATCATCATCATCTTTAGAAGGAGAGAAACAAACATAACCAAAAATCTACTTTTATACAAAACAAAGTAACAAAGTTTTTTGTTTTGTCTTGTTTCTCCTCTTTTCTGAATGGAAATGAGATTCTTATAGTTCAGGAAACCAAACGATAAATACTAATGACTATGAAATGTTTATTTGATTTTTTTAATGATTACGTGTTACCTTAAGATCACAAAGAAATTGCAATTTCTACTTTCATCAAGAAAAATTACTTTAAAAGCTTTTACTCTTTATAAAAAAATGTAGGATTATTAACTTTAAAACTAGGTAATGGCAGTAGTAATAAAAATGCATTTGTAGAGTGTTTGAGTTTTAAAAACTCTGCTTTTAGCTGAACACTTTCATACAAGTTAGCGTATTTAATTCCTACAAACACCCTGGGAAGGATTTTTATCCCCATTGTACAGATAAAAAAACAAAGACTCAAGGTCACAGAGCTTCTTAGTGTCAGGAATATTCAATATGTACTTCTAAAGTCAAAATTCTGAAAATAATTGCCTCATAAAGGTCATATATAGGTAGGCATATTTTCAATCCATATTTTAACGGTAAAAGATAATTTTAGTTTCATCTAAAGAAACATCCAACACATTGCTTTCCATAACAAGTCAGAAGCGAATCATAAGTAATAGAGATTGCTAACGTAGCATTCCATATTTTGTCTGCAGTAGCAATTTTAAAAATGCATAACTAAGATATCTTCAACACGTGTTAGTAAGAAATATAATCATTGGTTTGTTGTTCATTTCAATGGCCCTATCTTGATCTCCCACCTTGGGTTCTGCTAAACCAATAAGTATAATTTGTTTAAGTCCCGTGATTCTTAACCACAAAATGCCAAATTAAGTGCTTTTAATTATATGAAGGAGTGAGAATAAAGGTGTAAATAAGTGCAGAACCATTTATAACTAATGTATATTTGTTTTTAACTTACACACACACACACACACACACACACACACACAAACACACACACCACCACACACTGAAAACCAGAGTAATTAGAGCTCACCCTTTGTAACCACAGGTATTAACAGTACTCCAGGAAGAATTTTTTTCATTGCAAAACTATTTGCATGCAGAGTTAGTAACTAGTCCCCTTTAATCCAAGCTACTTGCTACAACCAGATTAACCTCCGTATTTCACAAATTTTGTGATTCTCCCCTTCCCAAGACCTTCCAACTGCTCCTCACTGTCCACCAAATAAATAAAACTTAATCTATAAAAAAAATGAGTTCAACATTCACCATATATGACATCCGCCTTACACTGCCTCGCCTCTGCCCTTCCCTATTTTAATCCAGAAAAGTCCTCCATCTTTTTAAAAGTTTGTTGAAAGGATTATCTTCTGTTTGGCCACCGTATTCAAAACTATTTCTTCCATGAATATCTAGATAGAGCTTCTTGTTTTTAATCACATGTGGGTTTTATCTCTGTGATTATCTTAAAATAGGGATATTTAGTGCTGTGTCATTTCTACTATTAGAGACAAACTTCTGATAAGTAAGACTGATTTTTTTTTCACCTTTATGTTCCCCCATTGCAGTTTAAAATAATAATTTGCATACAGCAGGTGACCAAAAAAGACTTGAAGAAAAAAATGACACTTCTTCCTCTTTAAGGATCTTACTATCTAATGCAGTGAAAGAACAGGACCTATTTCCTACCTTCCCTGCCGTTCCTCTTTAGGTGCTGCTGGGTGTAGGTGCAGGTGGCTGAGCAATGCACAGCGGGCAGGGGCAGCTTCAACTGGTAAACCAAGAGCCGCAACTTCTTTGATGATTTGCTGGAAAGAAGTTGGCATAATTCGGACTTGGGTAGGAAATCTGAGAGGAAGCACTACATTCTAAAGTCCTTTAATGTTAGAATCAGAAGATCTCATCTGATGCAAGGACCTCATTTCACACAGCAGCAGACCACAGGGAACATTTCTCTTCTAGAAGCTGGAGAAGCTTTTTGCTCAATACTTAGAGGAAGAACAAATTTCATCTTTTGAATAGATCGAAACTGAGGCAAATAGCTAGGAGAAAACTATCATAAATAAAGAAGGAGAGAAATATCATTAAGCTCAGGGACTTCAGGCTTTTAAGGCATAATAAAGGCCTCGGGAAGTCAGCGCCATAGCAGAGATGCAGGGGACATCTCCACACAATTCTGGACCACACTCATTTAGAAGGTGCCATGTCCCAAATGCACTCAGGGTTCCTGTATCAACATTGTGCCTAACAAGATAATTATTGTGTTGCAAGATGATGTGAATAAATTAAAATATTCTCAAGAATATTTTTTTATTTCTTAAAACACTCACCCCAAATGACAAGAAAGGAATTGCAATATTTCACAAATTCCCCAAAATGTCATCTTCTCATAACTAAAGAACTTACAGGACCTTTTTGTATTATACTTGTTTTTAACAATTGTAGGTTTTATGTTAAATAAAAGCACATGCTGCCTTTTGCAAGTGAGGACACTCCATACCCCCAGAAGAACCCTGTATGTTCTACTGCTGATAGGAAACGGAACTCTGCCAAGCAGTGAACTAATGAATTAGAATTTGGCAGCACGCCATGCCTGATACAATTTAGTTCAAATTTATGAAATCTGCTGCTTCCAGAAATCCACTTGTGCCTAAGGCCTCTCTGTACCTCTCAGAGTAAAAAGCATGCCACTGCTAGACTTCCGGTTTTACCTTATTGATGAAGAAAAAATTGTGAACATTTGTTTTTCTAACCTAATCTCTGAACATGTCTTCAATTTTGCAACAACAGTAAATCAGTTGAAATCAGCATCTCTTTGGGAAGGCGACAGAATATTTCTAAAACTCTGATGAAATTAAACCCCCTTAAATATGACAGACTGAAGCATCTCAAAAAAATACCTGCTGCCTCAAAACGATTGATGCCCTTTTGGAAAGGAAGGAATATCAGTTCTGTTCAAAGGCATTCTGTCTTGGTTTTTGTACTCTTTAAACTTTCCATCAATCAATGTGAAGAAAGAATTATCATTAACCCTACTTTCAAACTCATTTTATTTGGGGGAATCCACTTTCAAAATTATACTCGAGAAATGACAATGAGGAAGATGAGAAAGTTTTACATTTAAATACCTACAAAGAAGAAAACTAGGATGCTAGAAAACTGAGACTCAGATTGCAAGGGAGTAAGGCCTTCATTCTAAATGTGTATGTGAATATGACTCTTTCTACTTAAGGGATGAGGTTAGCCACCACCCCACTCCAAACACCTCAGTGCAACATTCCAGACACTTCCTCAAGTACCCCTCAGACTGCCATCTGGACTTACCCTGCTGTCTCACCTCCTATCTTTATGGCCATGCAGTCCTCTCCTCTTTTTTTTTTTTAAATATTTTTATTGGGGAATTCGGGGGATGGGAACAGTGCTGGGGAATTGGGGGAAGGGGAACAGACAAGTTGCTGTCCTTTTGTTCTTCAGTCTAGTTGTGGAGGACATTGCTTCACTGGCCCAAGTTGGCACCATCATTGCACTCTTCCTGGGCGAGGCAGATCAGTCGCCGGCTTCTGGACGGCCGCTCATGCTGGCTGCTTGCCACACACGGTAGCCCATGGCAACCCACTATAGCAGGGGCTGCAGCCTGCGCCATCGCTGGCCACTCAAGGCAGCCAGGTTCAGCATCTTAGCTGTAGAGGGCAGTGTCACTGGCCCTCATATGTGGGATCCGAACCGGGGCCCTCTGGCGTCCCAAGCCAGCTCTTAACCATCGCGCCCCTTGGCTGGCCTCCTGTCCTCTCCTATTAACCTGCTTGCCTGGGGGACCAGCATGGCCCTATGACCCAACACAAGTTTCCCTTTTTAACTTTTCTTCTCCAACAAAATTAGTTGTCGCTTCCACAGTCTTTTAAAAAAAAAAAGTTTATGGCACTTTTTACAACACAATTAACAACTTGTTTAGTCATATTTTCTGCTTGTAATACTGTGAGCTTCTCACCTATAAAAACTGTATCATTTTCATCCTTGTATAACTGGAAATGCCTTACACAGATAGAGCATTCCATATGTGTTCATCGAAGTCATACAATTCGGTAGGTTCTTTGGGGAAAAAAAGTGCATAAACCCTGTAATATCTACTTCCTTTGCTTACCCAGAGGTTTCTTCTTCTGTGATGTTTTATCTGTAGTTACGAAAGATTTACCATTTGCTGAAAAAATATAATTACAGTATAATGGGCACTGAAGATAATTTTAGTTCACCCTGAAATAACTGAATCACCAAAGGAAATCGTTTTGTGTGAATGATAAAAACAATACCAGTCGCATTTGGCTTTGTTGTGAGCTTAGAATTAAAAAAATAATGTACATGTATACTTTGCCATCTTGCTCACATCAAATATTGTTTTATGCAACAAATTTTAAAAAAGAATCAGTGTCTTGAATTGAAACAAAGGTAAGGAAGAAGAGAATAAAAGGAAACTTAAAATGACAAAAACTCCTCCTTATATAAGATGTAAAAATAAAATGTTTAAAATAATCCACCACCAGTTTAGAATATGCAAGAAAGAGATACAGTCTTGTCTGGGTGACTTATGCTGGGTTAAGAAATGTTTTCCTATCATAGTTTCTTTTTACCTAATTTTTATTACATTCTGTTAATGTTTGTTTTCTGTCACAGGGGTTTGGCTTTCTACATATGTGATTTTCAATTTTGTGTTTTGGCATCCCATCCCAGCTTATCAGATATTTCACAATTTCTCACTAACTTGCTTTTTAAAACTCATATCAGTTATTTTTCAGAAGCAAACTAACTCCCTGTGTGGAACTGAATTCAGTAGGCTAGGAGGCTCAAGCAATTCCAGTATCATTTCCAAATCTTTCAGGTTTTTTCAGAGATAGTTCAATGCTTCCAGCTTTTCTAATATTTTAAAATCTGTTATAGGGTTTTGAATTAGTGATTTTTTTTATATTACTGTATCAGAGGCTAGGGCATTACATAAGCATGGGAAGATTTCCAAATGGGAAAGAGGGGTGTAGAAAACAAAATTATTTATATTGAAATTAGATCGTAATGTTAAATAGTAATTACCGAATGTATGGAAAACAAATGTGCTTGTATTTGTTATAACAATGGAGCATATGCTAGATGCATGAGGTGTTCCATTAGATGATTTCATTTTTAAGTCATCTTCTCTGCATGTCCCAGGGGCAGCCTCCTGTTCCCTCTGTATTTGCTGAGGAATTACTCAGTGTTGACAGAAGCTAGATACCCTCAAGGATATATCCCAAATACTAAGAACTATACAAAGAGGAGTAAGACTTGGACTCACACTGAAATAACCAACAAAGAGGCCATTTTGTGGGGATAAAAAAAAAAAGAAGAAGAAAAAAAAGCAATATCAATCTTACTTGGCTTTTGCTTGGGTGTCTAATTCTATCCACATTTTACAATCAACCCACTCAAATACTCACACACCTGGCAAACCTGTGCCTACTTCTCAGCTGTTTAGCTTGCTCTACCTGCCTAGAACATTTCCCTCCCTGATTTTCACGTGGGGGGCCAATTTCATCATTCAAGCCTCACCTCAAATACCACCTGCTTAAGGAGGCTAGCCTATGTAACAATCCCTCTTGCCTCTCACTCTCAAATGTATTTCTTCAGAGTATATCACATTATTTGATATTATATTCTTTTATTTCCTTCTTTGCTTTATAAAATAAGTTGCTCATCTTCTGTGTTGTATCCTCAGTGCCTAGATCAATACCTGACATACACTAAATATTCATTGATTGAATGAAGAAACACACTCCTTTCTGAATATTAATATATCTTAACATATCTTAACCGCATCATACCTCTTGCCTTTGTATTTATCCTTGCTGCAATATCTTGTATGTCTCACCTAGGCCACTTATCACTCTCAGTATTTATATCATTTAAAAGCTTCCTCTATTAAACTAAAAATTCCTTGACAGCTGGGTTTTCTTTTATTCATTTTTTGAAATACTCATGCCTTTAAGATATACACATACTAAGTGTTAGAACCATATTATTTAAATGAATGGATGCAAACTAGTATAATAATGGTGAGTTCAAGAATGTTTATTCCTAATTTATGCAGTCCCTTAAAAATGTTCAGTTTTTTAAGTCTCTGAGATTGTACATACATGATTATAGCACTGGCCTACTCTGGGTAAATTCTACTACTCTCAAACCCAAGGAAAAGCCTTCAAAAGTAAGTGTCTGCAACACAAGTTTGTTTTATTGAAGAGGAACTGGATAGGAAATAAAACATGCCATGTGAGATAATATAATAGTAATATAATTATGAATGTGGTCAATTTTTAGCCATAATATTTACTAAAGATATTTATCTGGCGGTCAGGAGAGCCTTAAGCAGAAGGCACCCTTAAAACTAACACATAAACAGGCAGATTTGGGGGACGTTTGAAACTTGAGTTTGAAACCTTAATAGGATCATCATTTCTTCATTGCCATTTCTTCATTGCCAGCATAATTCTCTCAGTTTGGACTCTGGCAGTGAAATCAGACAACTCTCGCTGCAACCTGGGGGCTGACATTAATTAAAAACATAAAATCATAAAGCATCTGTGTTGAGTTTAGATGCCAAATCAGATGGAGCTATTTTAAAAATAAACTTCTTACCAAGGTAACTGAATGTCAGAATCTTATGTGTTTTTCTAGAATAACAATAATAACAATGTCTTTCTGTAGCACATAATATCCACACATTTATAACTGACATAATCGGTATCACTAGACCTTTTACTGTTGTGAGAACCATTACAAGTCTATAGATGTTAGTGCTTATTTTAGGCCCAAAGCAAATATATCTGCTTCTTCATTTTGTTTCACACAATATAAGCGAATATAACAAGATGTCTATTTGTTTCCTTATACCCTTGGCTTGAATGTTTATGTAGTTCACTAACTGAGAGCAGAAAAGTGCTGACTTTTCTCTTTATTGTTTTTGATCCCCATGGACAAAAGACCTCAAAGCATGGATACAAAATAATTTTTGTTATAGCTTCACCCTTTATAAGATATGGTAGGTGGAATTTGCCATCTATCGTGTTTTTACGGCATATGTCTAATCTTAGGACAATGAACAAATGGCTTAGGCAAAAGTTACACAAGCTGCCATGTTGAAATTTCACTAGTTTAGTTTATTGACTATCAAGAGGGGATCAAAGTCTCTCTGTAGTACAAAATAATAAACTCCAAAAGAGGAAAGGCATCATTCTATTCCTGAACCAAAAGGCAGACACCTGCCCAGTGACACTATCTTTAATCTTCAAAAGGACCCTGAAAGGTGATGTTATTATCATTCCCATCTTACAAATGAAGACATTAAAGATATGCAAAACAAGTTGATTTTCTCAAGCTCACATAGTTGGAAATGGTTAGAAGGAATGAAAGCATTGGAACAGGAGGATGTTAGGGAGGAATGTTGTGACACAGAGTGAACAACGTCCTGACTGAGGCATGGTACTTTCAGCTAAGCCTGGACAGTTGTGGGCAAAGAGTGGGCCCCTCTGTGTAGAGACATATAAACCATGACAAGGAGTTCAGAATTTATTCTGAAGGAAAAGATTCACTGTTGAAGTGCTTTAACACAGGAGTGACCTGACTTGAAGCCAGTGTGGTACGTCACATCTGGCCAAGGAACGGCACGCATGGCCCTTCACATCACTTCTTGACATCAAGTGGAATTTACCAAAGGAAAAGCAATAGAATGAGTTATTGGACATGGAGTCGGAAATAATGGAGGTCAGAGAAACTAGACTCAGCCCTGGATGATGACAACAAAAAATGTAAAAATGTATTATTTTAGCAATTAATTTAAACATTTTCATCAAAAACTTTAAGATAGCTGTAGAAATGACTGAAGGGTCAGCTGGTGAATAATTTCCTTCTTAGCAAATGGCAACCTATCTTCTTAGAGAAACTATCCATTCAGTAACTGACTCAGAAACAAGTTTACTCAGGAAAAAGAAAATGAGCCTACATTAAAATAATGTAATACTTAGTGTGAAGAAAAGCAACACTGTAATAAAGAAGTAACTAAACTATGTAACCAATACATGTTCTTTTTGTCCCAAGGAGACTTTATCCCTCTTGCTTTTTTTTTTTCCTACTTTTTGTGCAGTTGCTAGAACTTTAAGGGCTTCTTTGCAACTGAGCAAATGAATCAACTCCGATCTGAGCTCCCTTCCTGTTTCTTCCTGTGGAAGCCCTCCCTTCAGCTCACAGACATTTTGAAGCACTCCCTTGGATGAACATCACTGCCATCCTGAAAATGCTGACCTCTCTGAGATTGTTTGATTCATATTTCTTCAACCTCAGAGATTTCAAACAAACAAATCACCATCCACAACAGCAACAAAATGAAACAAAAACAAAAACAGGTTTCCCCTGCTATCCGAAAGCACAGCATTCCAGTAAAAGCTTTCCTAAGCCAAAATGGTCCAACGTGAAGAAGCAAGTGCCATTAAGGTATATGGGGCGCGGGGGGGGGGGAAATATATATATATATATATATATATATATATATATAAGCATTCCCAGACCCTCAAAATTACCTACCAAATCATACCAATTAAGACATAAAACCTAAAATGACACTCGTATATAGTAAAATCAGTGCTATGGCTTGGGCTGCGCACTGCCTCTGTAATGGTTTACTGCAAAATAACCGCTGAACACTATTTTTGCTTTTCACCTTCTTTATTGAAAGAAAAAACCCTCTTCAGGTTTTTTTGGTTAGCCAGAACATGCAATAATGTAGGTCTTTCGTAAAAGCGAAGAGGTGTGATACAATCTTCCAAAAGGCAGGGGATACCTGTACTCCGAAAGTTTCATGAGTTTTCTTCCTTACAATAGGGGAGTGTTTTCATATTTCTCTTTTGATTAAAAAGTCAATATTATGTATTCTCCTGATGTTCTTATCTTAGGGTTTATGGTCTAAATGCCATAATGGGAGACAACCTTCAGGCTGTGGTGCTCTTCAGTCCATCATATTTTTTATCAGATATAAACCAGCATTTCATTTGAATCAGCCACTGCAGTATTATGAGCCATGAGCACCATTCAGGAGCTCTGTTAAGAAAGGATGCTTTTGCTCACAGGCACAAAAAAAAAAAAGAAAAAAAAATCATCCTACTGAGTCACATTCTCGATTCCCTCTGAACATTCATGCAGCACTGAGTACAAATGAATTCACACACCCTTTGAATTAACGTGGTTAGGAACTAGTTTGCAGAGCAGTCAAGCAATTTTCTTAGGCACTTAGATATTTTCAGCATCTCAGAAATCCAAGTACCATGAGGAAATTTATCTAAAATTACAGATAATCTATCTAGAACAACAATAGTAAATGAGGTATGCAGAGGGATTCCTGGGAAGGGTACTTGTCTTGGATGTTTTTCACCACAAGTTCAGATCACTGTACAATTAATGGAATAAAATGATTTTACAAGCTGGATATCTAGAGGACACCATCACCAATTCCCTTCCTGATTGCAGAATGAGCCAAAATTGTTCGACAATTC
Organism: Hipposideros armiger; assembly: GCF_001890085.2. Taxonomy (NCBI): domain Eukaryota; kingdom Metazoa; phylum Chordata; class Mammalia; order Chiroptera; family Hipposideridae; genus Hipposideros; species Hipposideros armiger. The sequence goes on along the minus strand of NW_017732428.1, from coordinate 488,987 downwards.
TCTGCAATTTGACTTTAGCTATACATTATGTTCAAATACAAGGAAACTCTCAGGGAAACAAAACATATGCAAACAGACAAACCTCCCAGTTAATGAAATGCCTCTGTGAGAATTGCAATCAATAACAGTAAAATCTATGTTCATAAATAAGAGTTCGGCCTCAGAAGAGGGTAGGGCAGTGATGAATTATTCAGGAGGTCGGCTTAGCTGCCATTCTGCCATGTCTATGCTTAAATGTCTTCAGTGACAAAACACCTGTCTTAGCACCCATTGACTCTAGCATCTCTGAATATCTAAATCCCTTTCTTCCTTCTTGTTCTAAATGTAATTTATCCATAGAGCCTAAGGGTCTTGCAGCTTCTCTGCGAGTCAGCTCCAAAGAGAGACATTGAACTCCAAGAGGAGAAAGTCACTTTTTGCAGGTCACAGCCCCACATGCAGAGCCATTACTGATGGTGGGGGTCTGTTCCCTGTAGAATGGACCAGTGACCATAGAAGACCAGGACCTACCAATAAACACTTGAATTTCTAGGGCCTGTCACGCAGGGTTAATGTGAGTAGGGAGAGGGAATTAGTACTTAATAAGGAAAAATAACAGAAAACAAAACTGTTTTCCCCTTGCCAAATGTCTGCAAGGTATGCCTCTTCCCATTCGTTTTACAATTAGAGAAGATGATGTAATAATAGCAACAATCCAATTTCTCCAAGCATTATAAAGGGTTTTGCCCTTATCTGGACTTACGAAAGTGATAACTGTAATATGTTATGTGCAGTCAACAGTGCTTGGAAATTGGTGAGGGCCAAAACTTATTAGCTGGCCTAGCCGACAGTCTAAGCATTTTGTTCAAATCAGCCTTCTGAAATGACCCTAGGAATAGAGATTTTGCCATATCTTCTGGGAAGCAATTATAAAGCCAATAATTTTTAGTGTTATTAATTTTTCATATCCAGGCTAAATTTCCCTTGGCTTTATTCCTTCCACTTATTAATACTTATTGGCATAGATAGATATCCTAAATATTGTCCATTTGCACTAAACTAACATTTGCAGATCATAGCATTTGATAAAGTAGAAAAATATGCCAGCATCTTTCTCAAATTGAATTATAGTTCAAATTTCTCCTAAAATCTAAGTATTTCCAAATACATGTTAACTTTTAAAGTGCTTCACTCTCCAAAAGCTTCTCTCTAGACCCTAGGTTTTAAAATCTTGGTTGGTGAAAGTGAACTGGATATATTCTCTTAGAAATTTTGGTGTGAAATACTTTTATGAAAATTCACGTACCAAATACCACAAGCAGTGTTGACTTCCACTTGCAGGACTCCTAACTCACAGAACCCCACCATCAAAAAAGCCTTTCCTATCTGATCACCAGAAGGAACTGTTCACAGAAGGTCAGCCGTTTTTGACCTAGCTCCTGGCCTGCAGGAGCCTGAGTCAGAAAATCAAATTGGCCACACTTCAATGCCCTCTTCTAAAACTCCCAAATGAGCGAATAAGATAAGGTGCTTCAGAGCCTTTAACATCTTTCTTCACATCAAGGGAAAGGAAAACTGATCGAGCACCCCTTAGAGACTACTGTTTAAGTAATATGTATTCAGAGAAAGATAACTGTGGAATATGCAACCACCTGCACTATTCTGAACTCAGAAAACAGCACTTGGTCTGAGGCAACTAAAACAGCATCTTTCTTAAGTGTGTCATTAAATTTAGCAGTGAAATTTAGGAAAGTTAATGGAACAATATAGGCAAAACCATGGATGCATTTTTCCAATCCTTTATTGCTATCTAATTCTCTTACGTTAAGACCATGATGCACAGTAGCCAGGGCAGTTAATTCTTTACCATATATAAATAGCAACACTTTCAAGTTTCACATATATAATCAGAGAAGGGACCAACTCTGGGGCACATGTTTGGTTACTGTAGCAACTCTACGTTGTGAATGAGAATCAAAAGGAATTGAATATAATAAAGAAACTCACACGGATCTTACTCAGCTCTTATAAATAAAAATGTGGAAGTAATGACCAAAGCTTTCAATTAAAATTACACTAACTGTTCATAATATTTTTCAATCAATCTACTTTATTACTTTAATATCATGGTATTATAAAAATATATATACTGTTTAAAAATTGTATTGTGGTAGGAACACTTAACAAGATACCTACTCTTACAGATTTTCAAGGGTATAATACAGTATTATTATCTGCGGGCAGGTATTTGTGGAGATGTGCTTGCTGTACAACAACGGTTTCTAAATTTATCACTCCTCCATGGAGAGGAAGCAAGCTACTCTCAAGTACAAAATGCATTAAAAAATATTTAACACCTATATTTAAATATGTACATAATATGGGACCTTTAATGGTCCTTTCAGAAGGTAGATCAGGTACTTTAATCTCATTTGTCAAACACAGTTAATTTAGAGTTACTAAAATTATCCTTTGTATGTGCTTTAGCTTTTCCATCTTAAATTTGCTTCTCTGTCTTTATATTCCAACCATTTAAAATTCTTGTGCAGGTTTTCTGTAACAAGGTCATATCAAAAACAGTAAATCCCCTAACTTCTAGTCATTGTAGCATTTCATTTTATCTTGTAAGAAGACATTTAGACAGTAATTATCATTTCTGGTTTTAGTTATTAATATGCCAATGCAGATCAAAAAAGTTTATTTTTATCTCAAAACTTGCTGTGTCAAGTAACTGAATTTAAATACTGCATAATATTTTGCAAAGCTATATCACCACTCATAACTTTATATTGAAGTGGCCAGAATATGTAATTCTTTAAGTAATAATCAGTGACTTACATTATTATTTTTTTCTAACACATAGGAAAACTATCAATAAACATGTCCAGGTTTGTTTGTTAGTGATCTGAAATCAAGCCATTACCATAAAGACAAGCATAATGACAATCTACAGGACACTTTTACTTTTGTATTTCTGATTATTTATTCTTTTTTTAAATTATTTTATTATGAAATACACATTTTTTAGAA
>NW_017732428.1:468977-485820 GCF_001890085.2 Hipposideros armiger | reverse complement strand
CTTATAGTTGACATACAGTATTATACAACATCAGCTTCAGGTGTACAGTGCAGTGATCAAGCCTCTTCCCCATCCATGATGCAAGACATGTGACCCCCTGACACCCTAATACGCAACTACAATATTGCCACAGGAACATGAAAGACAGTTCAAGGAATATAATTAATAATGTTGTAAATACAGGACACTTTTGAAATAAACAATTAAAAGGGTTCCTGAAGTTTATGAAGGGAATCAGTGACATGACTTTTCCCTTGCCTTATTGCAAAACCCAATTAGCTGAAAGTCTAAAGGACTTAGTTTTTAAAGTTATGAATCCACTGGAACATTTTTATGTGCTTTGACATCTTCTAATCACTACCCACATGTATGTACATTTGCACATAATGCAGCTAAAATACATATTCAAGTTAATTTTCTGCTCTTCTCACTTCATCTATAAGCATTTTTATTTGTGTTATTTCTGCCCTTTTTAAATAATTATCTTACAAATGAATTTATTTACCTGCTGACTAGACACCTCAATGAAAGCCCCATCAGGCAAAGAGACCTTGGCCATATGATTAACCATAGCAATACGGCATCTGCAATAGGGGCATAGACAAATGGTAGGTACTTGATAAAGTGAGTTGAAAGGCAATGTGCGAAGGAATAAATAAATTAAAAAATAAAATAAAATCACATACAATCCTATCACTCAGAAATACACTCTGTTAATTCTTTGGATAGTATTTATTTTTCTCACTTTTTTTTCATTAGTGAACTGTGATGACTAAAAACAATTTGAGCTAAACAGTAAGTTAAACATAAATATGGCTCTACATGATAAAATATATATGGTTACCTTTACAAAGTGAAATCATACTATAAGTATTGTTTTATAACCTGTAATTTTTATTTACTCATGCATTAATGAAAAGCTCATTTTTATGACTGCACAATATACCTTTATATATTTTATGATAGTAATAGTTAATATTTCATGGGTGCTTACTGTACTATGTTCTACATTAAAAACTATATTAATTACCTCATTTATGTTCTCAGTAACTCTGTTACTGCTCCATTTTATAAACTGTCAAGACTGCCTGAGGATTAAATGGCAGAATTCATATTGAACTCAGGACAAAGAGAATGTTTCTACTCTATCTATTATCTATCTATCATCTATCTATCTATCTATCTATCTATCTATCTATCTACCTGTCTATTATCTATCATCTATCTATTCTCTCTCTCTCTTTCTCTTTCTCTCTCTCTCTCTTTTTCTTTTACTTTCTCTCTCCATCTACCTATCTATTCCTTCCAGGGAAAGAAAAGTTATTCCAATTTATATCATCATTGGCTGTGTATGAAAATGTCTGTTTTTTGGAACCTACGTTGATTTTGGTTATTTTTGTTTTGACAGATGGATAGGCATCATTATCTTATCTTTTTAATACAATTTTATTTCCTAGTGAATTTGAGTAATTTTTAAAAATGTACTTGCATGTTTCCAGTAATGTAATACATCATATTTGAATGACTGATTTGTTGATTTATGATTACGTCTTAACAGCTTATTATGCTCTGTTAATTAGAAGCTATATAACTGTGCCCATTTTGCAGACTTAATGTGTTTATTACAAGTAATAATTTAATCACATTTAAACCAATGTGATCAATTAGGCTTTCTGAAGCTGTTTCTTCTTGAGTTGGAAATGCTGTAGTCTGGGGTCAGCTGGCCTGAATAGTTAAGACCAGGGGTTTTGCAATAAAGAATCCTTGGGACTCTTCTACCATCATGGCTTTAGCTGACCATTCCACATACAATACTTTTCACATTGACCATGTCTCCCTGACCACTTGTACTTCTTTATTCATCTTTGACACCTTCATAAGCACCTGCCATCCAATATGCCCTTATGTGCTTTTCTCTTCTATTAGAAACAGATAAATGCCATGAGGAGCAAGTCTTGGTTTAGCTTAGTGCTGCATCCCCAGCCTCTGACACGTGTGGGTCAGCCATCCAAAGGATCACTGTGGATAGACTGAGTCTTGGGATTTGTGGCATGCTTTGACTTGGAAGCCTAGTTTCACTCCACCGGGTAACCATGAGCAAGTCACTGAATCTCTTTGAGAATTCAGTTTCATATAACACAAAATGTTGGATATTTGAATATGTAACTATAAACTATGAGCGTGATGAGGTCATATGAATTATTTGGTTAACACACTGTTTTTGTTTGGTAACACAACTTAATTGATATTTTCTGTCAAATGAAAGCTGTCTACTTTCTTTATTAGACTGATACATAAAGCACAATTTATAAAAAAAATTTAAGAATTTGAGTTTGTTTTCTTTTGCTGTGCTTTTTCATTCCAGGCTATATTATTAGTGGTAATAGGAGACATAAAGCTTCTTTTCTCTATCAGGATAGAAAACATACAATGTTACAGTACAATGGACTACAATGAGCGGGTGGAGTTCATGCTAATTTCTGACTGCATTTCTGCCTAAAAGTCTACAACTTTACAATTATTTCTACTATCTGGAAAATATCTTTCCTTTGGTAAACTAACAGTGGAAAAGGTCTTTGCATCATTAATATTCATATAAATTTAGAAGTATGACCACTGAAAAGAAAGGTTTCTTAACACTGTCATTAGTAATTAAATTAATTCCAGTTTCTTGCCTTAGAACAGCACTCTTTCTTATTCTATGTTAACATAATAAATTCAGAAGAATTCATTATGATTTTTTAATCCTTCATCCAATATAAGTGTAAAGCATTTAGGCTACATTATTTGTCTTTAAATGGAGCTATGTGTATCATTAAACAGCATAATAAAATGGTTGGGAGCAGAGAGAATCTGGGGCCAGACTATATAGGTTTCAATCTACTTTTACTACTTAATAACTGTATAGCTCTCAGCAAATTACTTAAACCCTTTGGGGTTCTATTTCCTTTTATTTAAAATGAAGAGGATAATAACTATATTTACTTCATAGTGTGATTGTGAAAATTTAAGATGTGATAAAAACAATAAGGTCAGTATCCGGCCTTGGTAAGGACTGCATCATCTGATTCTCAAGTGCATAAAGTCAAATTTACTGCTTCATAAGGAGAAAAGCCAGTCTTCATCAAGCTTCCCCTTAACCATAGAAAAGCTTTTGATATAGCCTTCTAACTCATTGGCTTTCAGTCAATATCGTTTTTTTTTTTAAGTGTTGATATTCCCTGTGACAGGCAAATCAACATTTTAAGTCTCTTGCTTTGAATAACAGACTGAGGCCCGGCTCCTAGATCTATCCATTTCCAGTGCATTTTCAACAGTCTTTTAAGTATGCTGAAGTTTCTCAGCCCCAATCCATTTCAATATCAGGGTATTTTTTCCCCCTTTTTGTCATGATTACACAATAAGAGTAGCTATTCTGCTATGACCAAACTTAGAACAGGTCAGCTGCCTGGAGTTATATTCATAATCCAATTTATTTGGAAATGTATTAAAATTACTGTATAGAGGAATTTAGATTTATATGAAATAGTCAGAAACCAGTACAATACAGCCATGGAAAAAAGAAAAGGAGACAGCGCTGTCTTCAGGAGCTTGAAGTCACATCCTTACTATTTCATGCAGAAACAAATTGCTCGCTTCACAGCAATAGATAACAAAAACTCATATTAAAAATGGCAAATACAATGGCAGGAGGGAAGAAAACATGCCGATAAAGGTAACTATGTTGTAGACAACTTCGCGAGAAAAATCACTTGTTATCCGATGCAAGTGGCAATCCGTATTCACATTTCTGACAAGTTGTGACAAAACCTTTATTCTTGCAGCCTTCTTCTAATGTAGAATATCTGATTTGGAAATGATTTCAATATATAATCTCTTTGCTAAGCCTCGACATCATATCATCATCTTATATTGCTATAGTTCAAGAACATTGATTCTAAAGGCTGATACAGAATGTTCATAACCACGGGGAAATAAACAGGGAAGAATAGGAAATATGGAGAGAGAAACAGGTCATACCAAGAATACTAAATAGGACTTCAGTGACTTGAAAAAGGGGTGCTAATAATATGGAAGAAAAAAAAAGACCACCAGCCGTCAACCATTGTTCAAGGTTCATTTAAAAAGCTATCTTAATCTTTAAACTTTTGTTATCTCTAACTGCAAAGAGCTCAACTTCCTCTAAATCTCTACAACATTTTTTTTAATGGCTTTTAGGGCACCTTTCATGAGCAAGTCTGAGTCATTTTAGTATTCCCAAGAATGAGCAACAGGTCCAGTAAATGTTTAATGAGTGTTTGTTGAACAAGTTGTTATTAATATATGTTTTATCTACTCTTCCCTATTCCTCACACATTCCTAAGACATTCATTGCAAATTCCTGAGGTGTAAAGACATTATCCTCTTCACATTGGTCACATTGGCAGTCATCAGCATCACTTTAGAAACATCAGCAGTTGTTCATAAACGGAGACCACGGTTACATTTGTCACACACATGACTGCATTTCACATGAAAACCAAGAATGCAAATGTGAGGCAAGCACTATGCAATTATTGAAAATCCACATTTTAAGGATATCAAAGCTCTAACATACTAAAATCAGTTCAAATTATTTATACATATTTTGCAATGCTTATTTTGGTATTTGAATTTAAATTTAATGCTTCATTAAGAAAATTAAAAACTTACACATTAATGTTTTTCAGTGCTCCAATATGCAAAAGCTATTTACTATTTATTTATTTATTTATTTATTTATTTATTTTTGAAAAAGGGAAACTGGCATAGATTTAACATAAAATTACTGCTGTTTACACTTTTTTGGCTTCCTTGAAATAGATTCTTATAGCAGATTCTACACTATTAATTTTTAATTGTTATTGAAAACTCCAGATAAACTAAAGATAGACTAAGATTACTTTGTAAACTAAACAATACTTTAAATATACTCTGTAGTTTTTGAAACTATCAAGTCAATGTAACTGATACAGAATCTTAGCAACCCAGTGCTACCAAAAACAAAAAAAATGCCCACACTCTATGTATTTTCCTAACAAAATATTTTAAAATGACACTTTCTATGATTAAATTAATAAAAGCTCTTTTCCTAAATACTTAAGAGATCTTGAACAAATGAATGAATCTGTTCAGCTCTTATTTTCCTCTTCTATATTTTTTTTGTTCAGTTAGCTCATTGCTAAAAAAAACTCACATGAGTTTACTTCTTATTAGTTTTATGATCTTGGATGTATTACCTGAGTCCACTAAACCTGGACTTCCTCTTTTATAAAGTGATGATTATAATACTTTTATACAAACAGGGAAATTGCACTAGTAAATGACATAACCTTTATAGAGTTCCTAGCAGCATGATGGACATAAGTCCTCAATAAAAAAGAGCAGTGGAATTGATTTCCCTAAAAGACCTTATTCTTAGCATCTAATTATTTGCTACAGGTGTCTGGATTTCATTGTGACCATTTTCAAAAGACTAAGGAAGCAAAACAAAATAGACAGAGATGCACATTCAAAACTTAAGACCACCACTTAGTAGTTTTATCACATCAGATGAGACCTTGAACCTCAGTTTCTTATCTTGTAAATTAGGGCTAACTAGACTATTGTCCAGCCAAAATCGAGCGTGTGTTAATCTGTCTGAAAAGAAGAAAAAAAATTTCAGTAAGGCTCAGCTTCTCTTACAATGGTTGTAGTGGGACTATTTCAGGCAACCCGGCTGTCCTTCATCTCAAGTGTATGTCTACTATGTCTAGCATGATTGGTTTCACGGCCCCCCTAGCATATAGTGCAATTCTTGAAGGCATATTTTCCTGCTGAGGCCAGACAGAGCCCTAGCATCATTCTTAATCTATCTCTCCAGGCAGCATATACTCATGCATAAGACTTGGCAGAAAATTGGTAATATCTATGCCCTTCCAACAGAATGAGCAGAAAACTCAAATGACGACAATGAACAGGCAGTTAAAGTAAATAAGCGAAGCTAAATGGGGAGTAAGATGAAAACTGGCAATAGAGACTTGGCCACAGTGATGGGAATCATAGGCAGTGTTGGGTATCCTTCAAATTTGAGGGAGCCTTTACTCTCTGAAGTGGTAGTTGGGGCTCAATTCTACAGGGTTTTTATGGACTTTCAAGAATGAGGTGGTGGTGGTGGTTCATTCAAACATTCTAGGAAAGCTAACATTTTTTTTAATTCTTATATATTGGCAGCTCATGCACATCTAAACCACTGCAGGGCCAAATAAAATAAATCCATGGGCTGTATACGGACCTCAGGAGAAAACTCATACCTTTGCAGCTACAAGCAGCCAAAATCTAAAAAGCAAAAAATCCCTCAAATTTTCTGAAGCTCTGTTCCATGTAGATCAAGAAACTCAAAATAATAATAATAATAATAATAATAATAATAATAATAATAAAATGTTTATTTAAGATTACATCAAAGGGAGGGAAGTTTAGACTATCATGATTACCTTATACAGATAGACTCAGAAACTGGAGCAGAAAATGGGAGGATTGAAAGTTATTCACATTAAGACTTTTCTTTTCCAATGTAACACTCTTGGATAAGTAGAATGTGCAATTTGTTGCATAAAAATAACTGGGAGCAGGAATGGAGGGTGGAGAGTTATGTCACCTGAGAAGTATATATACTGAATGCATCTTCCTGCGAAAAGTATTAACGTAGAAAATATAGGGGTGACTAGTTTAGCCCCTTAAAGGATATATTCTTTAAGATTAGTGAATTAAATATATTTTTCTACCTGCAACTCTGATTTACAGCTTAAGGACTTGTGGTTCATCTGTCTGTCAGTACTTAGCTCCTTTCTGCCTCTGCGGCCTCACTGCAGGAGTTTCACATGATGGAAAATTCACTTAGGCTACCTGTTCTAGATAAAAGTCTAGAATTGTGAACTCAAATCCCAAGAGCCTCTGGTACATACTTCAGTTCAACAGAGAAAATTTTTAACTGCACTTGAAGGAAAACGACCCTGGAAAATAGGCTATCAAGGCGGCAGGAAGTCTGTGACTGATATGTTTTGAATTTCGAATTCTAAGTACACTTTATAGGCAGAAAATGCTGTTTTATGCCTCTAGCTGTGAGACAAAACAAACAGAACCCCACCACTCTCCTATCAAACCATAAACTTCCTCGAAGAGGTCTGATCGGTAGAGTTGCAAGCAGGAATTATTTGTGCTTTAAAAAAAAATCATCTTGCACAACACCAAAACCTCACCATTTCAACAACTTAGATGACAGGTTGTCATTGTCAAATGAAGCTATTCATTAAAGGGGCCAAAAAAAAAAAAGAACAATCCATCTGATTTATAGATATTAAAATGTATAATTAATTTATTCATATTATTTATTTTTAGATGAAAGAAAATAATAAAAACATCTTTAATAGCCCCTAGAACATATGGTCTGCATGACAAACATTGATTAACAAGAATATTTATTTGAAGGAAAATTAAATATCTCTTTTACATACCCACGCACTCCAAACATTCATGCAACTTGTCCTTGTGTATGTATGTATAAAATATTGATTTTTAAATATTTGACTGATACCAGATAGCTAGATAATAATAGATATATGGGGGGATAGATAGAAAGAAAGATAGGTAGATGATAGATAGACAGATAGATCCAAACGTACATAGGAGAGTATGGAGGGAGGGAAGAAATTTATTGTTCATTAAAATGCTTTTGTCTTGCAGAAAGCCCAGCAATGAATGTTGTGCCTTTTTTATTATGGATTATAAACATTGCTGATTATAATCATTCTTGCTAATAAATATCTCTGTTCATTGAGCCAATAACTAAAGCTACAATCTTCATGCAGGGAGTGAGGGGACTGGGCTTGTGTGGGATGATTCCATAGCACTGAATACAAGGCTGATGTGTCCATCCCAGATTTCTTACTTCCATCTTAAACTGATCTTTCATTTATTTATTAATGTCAAATTTATGTTTAAAAAGTCGCTGTAAATTTGAAAACAAATTAAGCATCTTTAATGTCAGAAAAATACTTCTTCATAAATAAATCTAAATAAATCTAAATGCTCTTTGATAAAGAGACTTTTCCACACACTGAAAGGTTGCAGGGAAGTTTGCTTTTGGACTCTTCTGCATGATACACTCAGATATGGGTGGCAGCCAACATTCTCTGTTACTTGACTCAGTATGTCTTTAAGAAGTCTCTAAGCTTGCACAAAATGGTGCTGATACCTGAGAGATTTACAAAAATCTTCAGAGAAACTAGCTTTTTTTTTTTTTAAAGATTTTTATTGGGGAATTGGGGGGATGGGAACAGTGCTGGGGAATTGGGGAAAGAGGAACAGACAAGTTGNTATATTTGCAAATCACTCTCTGACATTAATGATGATTCTCTTCTTGCTTAAATACATGGTTCTAATAAGAATGTTAGAGCCCCAGTGCCACCTGTGCCTGTTTCTAAAACATCTAATAATTTGTGTTGTTGACTAAATTTTCTGTTTTATGCCCAAGGAAGAAAAGGAGCAGTATCTTTTCCGTAGTTGTTTCACAACCACCTGGTTAGCAAAAATGTATGCTAAAGCTTCCTTCAGGTGGTTGGTGCCTCAGCATCCTATCAAATGACACCAGGAACACCACCATCAATAAAAGTCACACAGCTTCTATAGCAGGAAAAAATGCAAAGATGAAGGTTATCGTGGAAAAATGGGTTGAAGTCTCTTACACACCGTAGGCCCTGTGCTAATTCTGAACCACTCATACCTTTTGTCCATGTGATAACCTTATTTGATCCCCATTTAGATCTCTGTAATTTGTGAAGGTACAGGATTTTAAATCTAAGGCCTGAGCAGGGTGAGGGATGTTGATAAATTGCAAATGATAACTCTACCCTGCAAAATTCATCTCCTGTGTAATTGGGGAAAGTAATTTTATTATCTTGGAAAATAAAGCCATGAATTCTAGAAATAGTACATTGCTTTCACTGTGTTGCACTGATACAGAGTGACCTTTCCTGACCTATCAAAAAGGTGATTCATCCTTCAAATCTTATCCTCATGCATCTCTATTTGGTCTTCTCTGTTAACTGTAGTAACTCCTTCTACAGGATGTCTATATTACATAGTCAAGCCTTTCCAATGGCATTGTCATATAGTACCCTCTTTGATAATCACTTGTCCACTCAGCTCCTCTGTCTCTTTGAGGGCAGTGAGTGAATGCTGCACTAATTCTTTGATCCATTAGAGAGAGCTGCAATTACAAGTAAAATGAATATATTGTTTATAGTTCATTTAAAAAAGAGAATACAACTCAAGGTTTGAGCAATTAGAAATGTACAGTAAGAGAATAGGACACTTGTTAAGTGTTCTTAGCATGAACACCAACACAGAAAGAAAGAAAGAAAGAAAGAAAGAAAGAAAGAAAGAAAGAAAGAAAGAAAGAAANATATATATATATATGAATATATATGAATATATATTGATATTTGGTTTGGTGTGACCAGCTTCCTACTTCCACAGCTGTTTCCACTTCCCAAGTGTTCATGGGAGCACCAATACCAATGACCCACCCAATCTCTGTTCAGAGAGAGGGATTAGTTGTTCAAATTGGGTACAGATACAATACAGTGCTTACTTCTAAAACTCTCAAAATTCTTCCCAAAATCATACCTCTAATCACATCTTAACTAATTATAAAGAGAATTATAGTAATACTTACTTCAATAAAATGCCAGCACTAGATTTTAGAAATGCACAAATATACAGACATAGAACTATGTCTAATGTTTAAACAACAGATTTAGACTGTTCTATCTAACAACAAAATCCAAGGATACCTTTTTTTATTTTTTTAAATGGTGCATTCCTTCACAGCAAGATGTTTCCAGCTGATGTGTTTGATTGAGCTAGCTGATAAGTTTTATTGCTCACATGTAGACAATGAAACCAACGCTTAATGGGGGAAATTGCATGGAGTCTTACTTGGAAACAAAGTTGGCCTCTGGCTAATGAGTGAGTGGGTCCAACTGAGAAAACTTGTTTCAATCCCCTACAAGCCCTAAAATGTGAAGCAGAAAAGAAAGACCAAAAAAAATGGATATTTTATTAAGACAGATGAACTCAAAAAGAGCAGTGGTGCAGAGAAAGTTAATAAGGGAAGTAGGGTATAAGTTGTGTTGCAATTACTACCAGCATAAAGCAAATTGCTCAAGGTCCCATAAATCTTTTCAGGTTCAATCCCCCATGCTTAACCAGATGATATGCCTGGATCTCTGCGCATCCATCTTGCCCCATTCTCTTCATTTATTTCCTCTTCAACAAAAGGTACTTTCAGTTCAATGTTAAAGTTTTTGACTAAAATCATTCTACTATCAAAGTGTTATTGTTAAAGCATCTTTTGAATGGTTTCCAGAAATAAAAATAAAAAGAGTCTCTATTAGAACTGAAAAAAAGATTTAGAAATGCCTCAACTGACAGTGCTACCTAGCTTCACTTATTTCTACAGTACCAATATTTTACACCAAACAAAAATGTGTGTACACACACACACACACACACACACACACACATACACACATACACAATATAACATTAAGTAAGAATAGATTACCCTCTCCCTTATCTAGCCTTGTCTATTCCATTACACACCTGGCTCTTTCATGGGACTTCTTTTTTTTTTTTTTTTACAATGATATAGGCATTCCCTTTTTTAGGGAACCAATCATTTGAATTATTAATAATTAATACTTTTGTTCTTTAAATAAAATCCCTTGCCACGTGTCACTTTTCCAAGCTTTTGCATCTTTTCCTCTCTCTCAGATTCTAACTTCTTGTAGAAATGGTCTCCATACACTCTTCATTCTTCACCACCGCTCACTGTTTAATCACCCCGCTGCCATCTGGATTCCAGGACTACGCTCCAATTTCTCTCACAGGAGTCCTTTCACCAAATCCAGTTGACTTCTCAGCCTTAACTTATTTACTTAGTATCTTGGCAGCATTGGACATCTGGACACTCTTTCTTTTTGTTGACTTCCGTGCATTTTGCTCCCACCCCATTCCTCTCTCCATCTCTTGAATTTATAGCTATAGAGTTGCTTCTGTGTATAACCCTTAAATATTGGTGTTTATTCCCCTATGCTCGTGTTCTCCTCCTTTGTCCTCTTCTCTCTTACAATGTCTTGTAGGGCAAGACTTCAGTTACCATTTGTTACGATTTCTCACTGATAGTCCTCAAATTTCTGCTTTCAAACAGGAAGACATACTTATTTACAATGCTGGACCACTCAACTTGGGTATGTCCCAGATGTCTCAACCCCAACATGTCCAAAATTGAACCCATGATGTCTAACCTCCACTTCTAAAACCAGTTGTCTTTGTGTGTTTCCTAGCTCAATAAGGAGAAACAATATCTGCTCAATTGCCTAAGCCAGGTTTGGAGGTCATTGTTGTAGTACCCTTTTCATTCAAACACACTATACGATTAGGTACCAAGCACTGTTGACTCTAAACATCTCTCAAGTCTGCTGTCCTTTTCTCTTTCTCTCATTGCCACAGTCTTAGTCCACATGATGCTTTTTTCTTGAATTCTTACTGCTGCCAACTTCTATTTCACCTCCATATACACTGAGAAAGATCTTGCTAAGATCACTAAGATGGGGAAATATGTATCATAAAAGTTAAAGGTCAGACTAAAATAGGTTAGAATTCCATCTACACTGGTGTAGTTGTATGATCTTGGGCAAATTACTTCTCAATTTCTTCACTTGTAAAATGAACACAATTAATATCTTATGTTGGGAGGATTAAATAAGATAGTATATGTCAAGTACTTAGCATACTATTACTGTTCATTCTAACATTCAGTAACAGCTCCTTATCATCATCTTTTCTGCATTTGATTATGTCAGCTCTTCACTTTAAATACTTTTGGTGAGTTCCCACTATAATTTAGAATAATATCTATACTTTCTAACTTAGTTGATAATTGGCCTTTTTATATATAACAGAAGCCTAAATACTCTATCCTTTTTACTCTGAACTTGTTACTGCATACAGAAGCCATATCCGACATTTTTAGACCCTCTTAAGCGCCTCTCTCATTCACCCTAGGTCTTTGAATTTGCTATTGCATTTTCCTGAATCATCCTCCTCCATCTTTGCCAGTTAAATCCTACTGGATTTAGGCCTCTCCAATCTCATCGTAAACATGTTAATGCTAGGCAACAATTGCTATATGGTTATTTTGGGCCAGACCTTGAGTAAAAATTTACCCAAATAATTTCATTTTTAAATTTCTCAAAACAACTCCATAAGGGAGAAAGACCTGAGCTCCAACAGAGCAACCAACAGATACCCTACCTATAAAACACCTCGGTACTCTATATTTACCAGAAATAGCACAACTCAAAGGCTTGCTTAATTTCCTTCCCAGTTCTATTGTAACATCCATGAGAACAGAGATTTTAAATATAATTGTGCATTTATGCCCATATACCCAATTAGACACAGTGGCGGCACATGGTAAGCACGCAATAAACCTTTGAATCATGAAGCTCTAAGGCAGCCGTTCTCAACCTGTGTGTCATGACCCCTTTGGGGGTCGAATGACTCTTTCACAGGGGTCGCCGGGTACTCGTATGTGGGCGTACCTGCATGTGGGCCTGGAGACAGATAGAGGAGCTGTGTTCTCGGTTCCTAAGACCATCGGAAAATATGTGTTTTCCGATGGTCTTAGGCGACCCCTGTGAAAGGTTGAGAACCGCCGCTCTAAGGGAATACATTACTGTGTCCCAGGTGCTATACTGAGTTTGTCTTCTTTAAATACTGTGAGTTAGGTAGCAAATCCTTACTTTACAGAAGAGAAAACTGAGAGTAGAGAGCACCAAGTTATTGTTCAGTGCCCATAGTAATTGTCACAGCCAGTACTTACTTTCAGAAATGTCAGACACAACAGTCCATGTAGAAAGTTTATTTTCTTTATTTAAACATCTGCCTAAGGAGTCCTTGTAATGGGATCACTGAGGCTTAAGCAGATAAAGGTGCTGTGGCTGATCCACAGCAATCTATCCACAGGCCATCAACCAAAGCCTGTTCACTACACAACTGCAAAACGACTGCAAAGTGGGTTGTAAAAGTAACGAGAGTCCAGGTCAAATGAAGACTACGGAGACTATATCCTAACAAAGCAGGTTAAGCAAAAAACATATTTCTAGTGTTAACTGCTGTTTATTTAATTCATATTAATTATAATAATTACTGATATTAAATCTTGTGTTTATGTCTGTCATACTCTATTAGAATTAAAGCTAAAAACACCCAAAAGCTATTTTGAGGTTATTGTTTATGAAGTAAATATTCCATATTTAACCAAGGGTTGGTATTTTGGAGAAAAGTAATAAAAAAAAAGTTAAGCTATATTACAGCATTTCTGCCCAGCGTCTCGGATATGCCCTCATTGCTTCTCTTGAGAATCTATCTTTTTAAAACCTATTTCAAAGTCAACATTAAGGGAAAGGGAAAAAAGAAGTAGAAGAGAAAAAGCAAATATTGATTTCAGTATAGACTTTAAACTATAGTTTTCTCAGAAATCAATGGTCTATATTTCAGACACCCAAGAAAACTCTAAACTATCATTCTTGTATTTATGGCCAGTCACCTGGAATGGAACTTCTTTTAAATCCCCAAACTACCAGTTGATATTCTTCCTTATAAATTCTTTGTACAAAATTTGATTGCTTGGGAGGTTAGATAACATGGCTAATGAATATTTGATTTAAGTATGATATATTGAAATGCTCTTTAACACTCTGTAGTATTTCCTAGAAGATCAGTGTCATCTCTGAATTGCAGATACTTTCTGCTTAATTATTTCTAATTGGAAAATGAAAGAGGGGACAGGCGATGGGGCTTGATGCCTACAAACTTTAACTCACAACCACAATCTCTTTGCTATATAACCACAGAATTTGTCTTTGGGAATACACACACACACACACGCGCGCGCGCGCACACACACACACACACACACACATATATATATATATATATATATATATATTTTTTTTTTTTTTTACAGTTATACTACTTGTAAGTATTATGATTCAAAACTTGTATTATCTCCAAATCTGTTAGTGACGCTCACTGCCAGGCTCTGGTATGGCTCACTGAAAGACATGGATAGCTCTGCTGCTATTACAGGATGCCTCCAACTCTAAGTCACTTGCATTAAATCAACCTATCACATTATTTATGTCTTCAAGTTCCCTAATTCACTTTTTGGTATTGATTTTTGGATTTTGCTTTTGACCTATTAGACTCTGCATGGCCTATGCACATTTAAAATAACTATTCAAAATTCCCTGGTTGGTCTTCAGGAGCAGAGCTGACTCTGTGAGCTGCTCCAAAGACTTGTGTTATTATGATACCCCCTAGGCGTCTCTATCTATTGCTCCTTCTACCTTCAGAATTAATAGATTGGGAAGATTAGGTCAATTGGTATTTCTGAGGCAAGTCTGAATTAATTTTCTTTGGCTTGTCTTGTTGAATTTCACACTCCCTGAACATTTCTCACTGATAAGCAGATTATGATGCTGGCTCATGTTCAGGGATAGAAACTCCAAATGTGTTTACCGAGTTGTATTGTTACCTTTTAGCACCATCAACTGCAATATGCATTATCGTTTATAAAGTTAAAGCTCTTCATTTTAAATTTGTGTCAAGAGGCTAATATAACTGTGATTTTAATTACTAAAAATCAATTTCAAATTAATGGGAAATTTAACAGTGGGAGATGTGTAGGAAGCCAGAGACAATCCTTTACCTTAGGTGTTGTCCTCTGTAAAAGACATTAACATAATGCTTGTTTTCTAGATCACTGGCTTTCAAACTAGGGTCTATGAAAAGCTTAAGTCAGAAGAAGAGTTCCCGGGGATTTATTATTGAAATTTAAGTCATGGTAAATCACACTTGCAAATAGTACAGATAATTTTTTTTCAACTCCCTACTTAAAGTAGCTGCATAGAGAGAATAATCATAAAAAGCCACTGGTTCCAGTGTTTAGGAAATCATTGGTGTCATTAAGCAGAGCAATTTCAGGGGCATTGTACAGAACAGTCCTATTGCAAGAGGTTTGGGAGAGAAAGAACAGAGAACTGGTAGAAAAGGGATACAGATGACTTAAAAAATATGTTTGTGAAATGAATCTGAAGACAATGCAAAGGATTGGAAGTCAATATACATATATTTTTAACTTGTTAAGATGGGAAAGCATTTGAATCTTTGTAGGCAATAGTGCAATGGAGGTATTAAAGTAACTATTCCATAAAAAAATATACTAAAAATGGTGAGAAAAACATTGGGTTCCAGCTCTATAAGTGGGTGTAAAATCAGAGTAATGCCAGTTAATCTTGGAAAGACAGAGGGACACTGTCTCTTTTTAAAGCCACCAAAGGGACATAGAGGTGATTGAAAATGCAGGGCATAAAAAAACTATAACCAACTGGACTGTAGAACCATTCTCAAAGCCACAAACAATATCTTCCAATGGAGAATTCTTTGTCTTTTATGCCCTCACGCACCCTCAGCAGAATTCTCCCAGATAATAACTCCCTCTTCCAGAGACAATATTTACGTGGTTTCTGGGACACCAATGGCCCCAATTCGCCCCTCGCCTTACTTACTACTTTGGTGGCTCCTGTCCTCTTGCCACTGAATGTGAGCTTATCTCAGGGCACCAGCCTTGGGTCCCTCCGCTCACATGCTACCTAGACTGATATCCAGCTTCAGGGCAGTGAATTGTACAGTGACATATCCCAAATACATGACTCTAGATTCCACCTCCCTGCCGCTCAGGACTCATAAGTTAAACCACCGTCCTGGTATTTCTATTTATGGACATTTCTATTAATGGACATCTTAAACATCTCCTGACTAAAACAGGAGCCCGGCTTTCCCTCCTTAATCCACTCAAGCACCAGGATTTCCCATTTCTCCTTTTGTTCAGGCCAAAAACCAAGGAATCAAGAGCTTAGATACAAACCATCTCTTTTCTCCACATCCCACATCTAATCTGTCAACATGCCATATCAGCTCTACTACATATGTAGTAAATAACCCAAGTCTCATGATTCTTTACTACCTCCTTGGCTGTATACCCTGGTCTGAACTACCATTATCTTCATCTTTTTTTTTCACCCCTTTACCCACTAAAGTCAGTTCACCACATAGTAACTGGATTTTTTTTTTAATTATAGGTCAGATCACGCTACCCACTGATGAAAATTTTCAGTCACTCTTCTTCCCACTCATAATACAACTCAAACCTTTTCTGTTTAGACCTTAGCTGAACTGATCTATGCCAGCTCTTCAGCTCACCAATATCTATCAACATGTCAAGAGTAAACGCTTACCACTCAGACTAAGGAACCAGAGGTTGAAGGAAGTTAGTGTTTACTAGTCCTTCCTGGAGAAGTTAGTAGATAAAATTTATTTGGGGACACTCTCATTCTTTAGTTCTCTGTCCCTAAGTTCACTGCTCTCCCTAACTTCCACAGACTGTTCGGAAGGTGACTTGGCAGAAGGCTCTAAATTCTAAAATTACTCTCCTTTCAATGTCTTGCAGAAGGAAAATGAACAAAAAGATTGGCTCTATTTCCTCAGTGCAGCTTTCTTAGCTAAATGTTGGGAGGAATTAATTGGATTCAATTAGCTTATGTATAGATGTGAATGATTGCTACTACTATTACTACTACTATAGCCAATATCAATGATAATAAAAACACTTATTATTATGAATTGAGTGCCTAGCCCTTTCTGTACATTTCAA
>NW_017732428.1:461545-467302 GCF_001890085.2 Hipposideros armiger | reverse complement strand
TTTTTTTTTGAACAATATTTTTGCAGTATAGATTTCTATTCTCATTGGTTAAATTTTGGTATTCCTTTATTTTATTTGTTTAGTGGGGAATAGTGAAAACCCATAAAAAATTCTGTAGGAACAATATAAAATAACTTAAAAACTATAAATTGTCTACTGTTTGCATAGAATTAAGTAAAATGCATTAATATTGTGTTAGTGTTATAATTAGTAACTACTTATATTATGTTTTTTAAAATATAGGATATGTATTACTTTGTGTAATATATATAATAGATTTTAAAGAAGAATTTTATGACATTCTAAAAATTCCTGTATAATTTTATATTGTATTCTGAGAATTCAATGTAGCTCTGATATATACCATAGTTGAAGCTGTATGACCCAGAAAGAAGCAAATTGGTTAAGCTAAAAAGAAATGTTTATTAAATGCATTAGGCACCATAATTAATAATAAGGACTTTGAAAAACAAGTTGAAGTGGTATTTCTTTCCAAATTATTTTCTGGGATTAAAAATAGCTGAATGGGTAAATGGATTCAAAGTGAAAAAAAAAACCCAAAATCCAAAAATTAGCTAAAAATGACACAGGAAGTATTTCTCAATTAAATTTCATGAAATGGTTAACAACAGAATTAGAAGAAGATGAATCTAGGTTAAAAGACAATATCTTGGGCTTGAGGGGACAGATGTGATATCATGAATTAGTATTATAGTTGTCTATGTGAAAATATAATAATATATAAATACGTAACATATGCTGGTGACAATAAATAAAATAAGTGTACATTAAGACAATGTGATTCATCATAAGCCAAGGAATCTTTACACATAGAACTAACATATCTGGAGTTAATAACCAAAATCAATCATTTGAAATATTTAAGTTGTTCAGGTATTAACTACTATTTTTAAGTGTTTTCAGGATAATACTGATACAATAGATCTCAAATATTCTGAAGAAAACTCTTTTAGTACCATGGGGACATTCTACCATTGATATTCTTCAAATAGTTGTAAATATTTTTAATAAGCATTTAGGACTTTTCAAAAGCTGAAACTTATGTACAAAACATAACTCTGGTGTCAATAAATATGAAACAATCTGCTCCCAGAGAGAATTATATTTTTCACTCTCTTGTATCCTAAGAGCATATACTTAAATTAACAATATGTATCCTGACAGATAAGTATAATGTTAAAATAATTTATGTTGATTCTCCTTTAAGTATGTTGCGTGATACTGAAGTTATCATGACTTGATCATTATATACAATAGAAAAATGTAATTTCATTTGAGAAATAAAAAAAATTACCTGGATTAGGAATGTCTACTGCTGTATAATGCATACATAAAAATGTTGCTTCTCAAATTTTAATATGCATTGAAATCACCTGGAAATCTTGCTGAAAGGCAGAACTGGTTCAGTAGGTGTGGGATTCTGCATTTCTAACAAGCTCCCAGGTAAATCAGATGCTTCTGGTTCATGGGGGAATTGCATTTTTAGTAGCAAAACCTTAAATAGAATTAGTTGTCTTAATGATCTATCACAAGATAAAAGAGATAAGGATGAATGAAGGGAAAAAGAAAGGAAAAGTTATTCTTCCGTGAAAGATCAATTGGATAATAACTCGAATGTATAATAATAGTTAGGTATATTATTGTTTATTTTTATCATACAGGTTTGCTACAACCCAAAAATGAACATACACGTTAGAGCTCCATTAAGTTTCAGACATGGAAAATTCTTGTGCTGCTAAAGCTTGCACGAAGAACAGTATTGTAAAGCAATAACTGACATAGTAAGGCCTTTTTCTTTGGTACATATATGTTATAATTCAAAGAGAAGGAACCACTGATAATTTGACTGGTTAATTTATAAGTGTTTTTGTTGTTTGCTTGTTTCAATTTATATGGACCCACTTATAATGTTTTTCCTCAACTTTTCAATATGAATGTGGCAATTCATCTTTCTCTGTACTGTGTTTTATATCTAACTGATCCTCTTCAAGCATTAAAGATGAATGTGATGACCATGCTGTTCTATGCAGCCGTGAAAGACAAACAAAAGAACAAGCACAACCCAACAACTAAAAATCTGGAGCCCAGGGAGCTCTCCAGGTTGCAAGGTGCCTCTCTGATCCTCCCAGGAAATATAAAAGGTACTTTCTTCAGTAACTGAATACAATCCTAGCTGTCTTTCCTGGAGTCCCGTTGAACCTCTGGGGATAGAGGAAAGGCAGCGCATAGAAATGTGCACCAAAGTGTCCACGGATGGATTTGATTTACACAGTATGGTCTGCTCTAACCTGTGAAGATTAGATAATGGGTTTCCTTAGATACAGTTTCTTAGATACAGTTTCCAGCAGAAGACATTCTGATATCTTTAAACTCTATAAAATTCCATTTTCTCAAGTACAACTGATCAAAAAGTGCTTTTATCAAACTGTATCATAGACTTTATAAAACTTTATATGTAAATACATACAATCATAAAAATTACCACATGTATCTGATTATTGATTTTAATTGAAATGTAGCTATAATGTTTATTTTTAATTTATTGACATAGGCTAAGGGAAAATACAACTATATCCACAGCAGACTAATTTCAAAGCTGTTGTCTTTCAAATAAGAAAGTCAACTTCAAGAGTAAAATCTAATTTTAAAAATTTCATAAGAAATTGTTGGTTTTAAAACTAACAAGGCAAGTAATATGTTATGAATTACTAATAAAGTTGAATTTTAAGCAGAAGTGGAAAAAAACTATGTCTTATGTCTATCATACCAATTTCTATGCATTTATGTGAGATTTCTGTCTTTATTGATAATAACTTAGTTGATAATAATTTGTCAACTTTAGTCCCTTACTTTTCTGTGTCAGCAAAGCTATACCAGTCTTATTATAAAAGAGATTATTTTCTGTCATGAAGACTGTCTTCCCATGCCTATCTTCTAAATTACGTCTAAGTTTTTATTGAAACTACAAATGTGAGGCAAATACAGTTGTTTTTTTAAATAAAGGTTTCAGGACTTTTATTTTGACAATGTTGTTATTTAAGAAATAAAAATTATTTAAAATGTTTTAAATTAGCAAAGGAGATATAATACCTCATATGATCATATATGATAATGCTAACTCTATTTTCCTAACATAAATTAATTTAATCCCAATTTCAGTAAGCTATTTATCTATCAAGAAACATTCCTTTCTTTTAATAAAATACTTGGAATCACATTTGAAAAGAGGAAGAAAAAAAAAACAAAACTAGTGATTTGCCCTGGAAATGTTTCATTTTACTGGTAAACAAGAGTCTGGAAAATAGGTTTCACCTTTTCATTTTTACAGTATCTTTTGCTGCATGAAAATAACGCCTTCTAAAAAAACATGATAGGTCTTAACTGAAAACATTAACTTTTGTTTAAGATTTTGTGTGTGATCACTCATTTATTGTGCATCTTTTCTATATCAATGACTGTAGTGCTGACCAAAGAACTTCCTGGGACGGTGGAAATGTTCCATGTCTACATTGTCCAATGTAATAACCACTAGCCACACCTGACTATTGAGTAGCGAAAATGCGACTAGTGTGACTGAGGAAATATTTCTCTTGTGTTATTTACTTTTAATTAATTTAAATTAAATTGTCAAAAGTTCAAACTGTCACAAAGGCACTTCAAACGTTGATGTGACTCTTGGCAGTGACATTTATCAATTAGAGCTTATTTGCCAATCACATATTATAAAGCTTACAATAGTCAAAATATTTTGGGGATGTCCTCATTGAATATTAATATGCAAAGAATCTTGGAAGTTCTACTCAAAATTCTTTGTGATACAAATAAAGGTATCACCCAATTCCTGTCACTGGGCCCTTTCACATCCAGCCCTGCTGCTTAGTATATGACGGTGCTATACCTGTTATCTTTAATACACTAATACTACTGCAATAAACATTAGATAGGCAGAAAATAAGACAAGTGAAGACACTACCTGTGAAAACAACATCAGTGTTTGTTAAGTTAATGAGTTAATGGATGGAACGGCAGTAGGGCTAATTTTTAATTTTTCCAAATTTGAAACTCCCAGGTTTCTTTATGGTAAGTCCACCTAGAGTTTGTAACATAAAATTAGGAAGAAACATTTTATATTGTTGTGCCCATAATAAATTCATTATTGACAGGCAATTGAGCAATTAATGGATCCTTTTGAGAACGGTCAACTAGCAAATTGAATAATACAGTTTCTGAGACAGACCTTTGGATTTTTACTTTGAAAATGCTGAATCCAGCATAACAGGTGGTCAGAATCCAGTAAAGTGCTCTTAATATAAAATTGGTAATTAAATTATAGATAGGGGAAGTGTTCAAGTGCATTAAAGAATACACATTTGTTAACAAATGTTTTCCTTAGTTTTACTATTTGTAACTCAAACTTTTGTATGATTTTAGCTGATATATATTTTAAAACAGTTAATTTTTTTTTCTGTCTTGCAGCTGGAATATACACTGCTTTGTTAGTGCTCTATGTCCCTTAAGTTCTTGATCTTTCCTTGAAATATTTTAAAATGTGAAATGAAAGCTAATTTTTCATTTGACCTTCTTGTAGAGGAGTAGAAAATAGGAGGGAAAAGTCAAACTGGTAATTTGTATTTTCTATGCCACTGAAAAGTACTGAGAAGTGGTTGCACAAGAAGTTCCCAAGGCCTTGGCCACCATTCTACTCACATGTGACCTCCAATGGCTGATTCTCTCTAAAAGCAGTGAAATATGTTTTTGATACTTTAAAATCCACCAATAGTTTGGCAAATGCTCTGAACAACTCCCTTTTAGGAAAATAATTTATTCTTTGAGCTTTTAATCTTTACTATGGGCTAAATCCTAATTCCAAAAGTAATGGAAATACATACTTTACACATTATATAACTACATTACTCTGTCTGGAATGTAAATCCCTAGGAAAATGACATTCCTTGAACAATATAAATTTCTTGAAAACAGGGATGATGTCTTGTTCACTTAGTTGTCCCAGATTCTAGCACATAACAGGCTCTCAATGTACTTGATAAGTATTTGAATGAATTTGAAGAATTTAGCTCTACAGTCGTCTACTACTTTGCTCATGTGCTCTTCTGTTCACCACCTTTACTCTCTTTCTACCGACTAAAACTCCCTCCAACATTTTTAAAGGAAAAAAATATATAAATATACATACATATATATATACACATATATATACATACATATATATACACATATATGTACATATATATATACATATATACATATATATATACATATATACATATATATATACATATATATATATATATATATATGTATATGTATATGGTCTCACATAGCATGAGGGGCATATACCACACTTCAGTTTGAAAACACTGGAAACAACGGGGGGTACCTAGAAAATTATTGTATGCTCACTGTAATTGAACTACAGCCTGCCACTTGGGCATCTCTCTATCCACTTTTCTGCACAAATCCCCACATAGTGAAACCAGCGGCACCCTTACCTGGACCTGCCTTATATTCTTCTGCAGGCTGTTATCTCTTCTCTACCAGCCCTGCCTCCAGCATCTTAAGAGAGGTCCCTCCCTCTCTTTTTCTTTTTCTGTTAATTATTTTCCAAGAAACCATATGAAAGAAAGAAATCAGAAACAAGGGATCTTACTGGAATTGAAACACTGGCTTTCTATGTGACTAGGCAAGTCATTTTACTACTTTGATTTCTTGTAAAAA
>NW_017732428.1:454553-458490 GCF_001890085.2 Hipposideros armiger | reverse complement strand
TGAATCATTTATGTCAACTGAGAAATCTCCATTATAGGAGGTCATGAGAGCCCCATCCAAACCACTGCCAAAAATGCTTATCAAAATGTCGTAAATACAGTCTTACTGGGTAAATTAATAATGTTTTAAATATTGTTAGGTTTCATACATTTTGAGATGTTTAAAGTAATGAATTAGCCTACTAGTTAACAATTAATGTACTATTTAATTGGTGATGAAGGATGCAAATACCAGTTTGGGATGCAGTAATGATTTGCCACTCTAATGAAGAGTTATTTGATTTTATCAGGTAATTTTGATAAAAATAAGGATCTATACCAATTAGAAAAGGTGTGGGAGAAAATGATTCATACTCATGGGGATATAGGTAGATATTTTCACAGTATTAATAATTGTAATAATATTTAAGGATGTATTCATTTAAAATAGTATCAAATATGATCACTTGAAAGCAAAATACAGAGATTACATATGGTATGATTCCATGTATATGAAATTCCCTGAAAAGTCAAATCTATAAAGACAGAGTAAATTAGTGGCTGCCTGGGGCCTGAGGGTGGAGGGGGGCATAGAGATCAAAAGTACACTGGTAGCAGGATCTCACTGGGGTGATGAAAATGATCCAAAACTGATTGATGTATAGCGATGGTTGCACAATTTGGCAAATCCTTTAAAAATTATGGAATTGCACACTCTAAATGAGTCAGTTACATGAGATCTAAAATATGCTTAAATACAGTTGAAATAAAAGGGAGCGATCACTCACTCGTAAAGGAGAAGTGGAACAAGGTGGTTTACTGATTAATCTATAATAGTTTTCTGTGAAGTTGAAGCCAACTATTGTGCATGTTACTTAATGTCTATGAAACTCAGTTTCTCCATCGATGAAATGAGGATAAGAACAACGTTACTACATAGAGCTATTTTGAGGGTTAAAAAATTCCACAAGTAAAAGACTGTGTGCATTCTATTTAATGCATAATAATTACTAGGAATAGTAGTTTTGGGTACTGATATGAAATTCACCAAAACTAAGAGGCATCGCAAGGGAATAAACCCTTCCTTAAGAAATAGACTGACTGATAGAGAACAGTAGTGAGGACACGGAAATTATTGTGTTTATCAGCACTTTCATCCAGGATATCTATCCTATCCCTCACTAATGAGAGAAACCACTCAACTACTCTCAATTTTGGCAGAAGATTCAAATGCGTCCGTGCACACACAAGGAAGGAAGGAAGGAANGGGGGTTGTTACTTTGTGAGGGTGAAAAGGGTAACTATTGCATTGTTCTGTACACCTGAAACTAACAATAAAAAAATTTAAAAAAAAAGAATTGCTGGAAGTTCTTAGTACATATTAAGAATATAATGTATATCCCTCTTCCACTATGCATTCCATCATTCAGCCTTAATTTTGTCAATGATAAGATGTGAGGGGAAAGAAAAAGATCTGACTTTCCACCCATAATGTTTTCGTGAATAATTGAAAGAATTTTTAAAGTGACATAAAATGACTAAAAGCAAAAAAATATATATATATATATTAGTTACCATGGAGTTAAACTTTGAGACATTTTTTTAATCCCTTCTGTCACATTGTCCTGACCATCCCAGTCTTAAATAGTTTATTTTCCTATAGACCCTGTTGGCTGCATATATATTGCCTAATATTATAAGGATAAAATCCATGGATTTATAAGTGATTTCGTAAAGTATTTTTAGGATCCTTAGATTCCAAATGACAACAACATGCTCAGTTTGACTTAATGAAAATGAATTCAAAACTGGAGATGCAGGGTTAGAACTATATCTGAAGGGTCCTGGGCCAGCTCATGAAATGAAAGGAAAGATGAATAACTAGTATTGTTGGGTAAACACAGAGAAGCAGAATTCATTGGAAGAGAAATAAATTCCTCAGATGTCATTTAAAGTAATGCAGATAAACATAAGAGTGATAAGCATAGCCCTTTCCATACTTTTCTGTACAGAAGTGCAACGTTTAAAGTCCCTCAATTTAAATACCCTATTCATTGAATGATTGCCAGAAGCATACATAACTTCCATGCATTTGTTGTAAGGAATGTTTTTGTAAGATTCTAGTATCTTTCATCAAGTAGCCAAAAAGGAAGATCGTTTAACAGGAATCAGCCTCTCTGCCCTATTCCATTATGAGTCTCTTCCTTCTACTGCTCTTTTCTCAATGCATCAACACCCAATTGGCTTTTATAAAAACTAGAGAGGTAAACTGAAAATACACACAGAAGAACCCAATTATAGTGCAAGTCATTATGACTGGGCCCCAAAATGCCTGACTAAAGTCACATTTGTTTGCAATCAGAATATCCAGTGGCATGCCAGATTCAGACTACCTCTAGGTTACATTTTTTCAGCCTAATGAAATAAAGATGTTTGATAAGTTAATCCCATACCAAAGTGGTTAGTATCATAAGATCATCCCTTTCCTTGAGGCCTTATTTCTTGGAATCATGCTATGTGCTATCAGAGATTAAAAACGCACCCTCACAAAAGAAAAAGAGAAAGAAAGCCTCTGGCACACTTTCCTTATAACTTCAGCCCTCTCACTCACACAATACTTTTTGCACGGTCACATCTGTTTTTCTTCTGTTCAGGTTTCATTAAAATCAATGCAAAAAAGTAAGCATGACATCTCAAATCTGGACTGATGTCGAACAGAGCTGAGAAACGGACATGATTCCCAACTATATTACCTATCTGTTAAACTCTAAAATACGAGTTTAAAAAAGAAAAAAATCACAAAAATGAAGAATCTCTTTTGCAAAGCCTACATTACTGTAGATTACCATGGATATATATTCTTAGTTCATTTCCTTGTAAGTGGGGATAAAAACTTTAATTACAAGTAATGATTAAAAAGAAAGCTGGTGTTATGAATTTATAGACGTTTCAAAAAAAGGTTCTTAATTTTTCAATTTTATAGTCTCTTGTAATCCTCATGGCAACAATCCTTTCCTAATTCTGCCCATATTTCTATGGGAGTGAAACCAGTTTTAAATATTTCTGTTAAATCAGATTTTACTACACAAATAGGGCTAACATTTAACTTCAGTGTCACAAATATTTAAGTTATACATTCACACATAGGAACAAGTTCCTTTGAACTTCAAAATTTTGTACATTTAGATTATTTTAGTCCTTTCTCTTATATGAATCAGGGCACTTTTTGAAAAGCTGATTGGACAGAATAGCGTTAAAGCAAAATTAATTGTTAAAGTTAAATTGAAAGGAAACCTTTGTTTGGGGATCTTTAGCAATATTATTTATTAAATAGTTTATGGATGCTCTTTATGTTCCAGGCACTATTCTAAGCTGTTTCATATATTAAGTTATTGATTATTGCACTCATATAAGCACTATGGAGATGTTAACGCATTTAATAGTTCTCTTTTTCACAAATGCTGAGACAAAATCATTGGCTCCAAATTAAAACAAAGAGGACAAAGACAAAAATATAATGGTGACCACTGGAGACTAAAATAAGCTTTGTAACTCCAATTTCATCTCCATTGTCTATTTTCTTCATTCTTCACAGATTTGATGAATCTTCAATGAACTATTTCTGTTGTTATTGACCATGTCTGGTCATCTCACATTACCTGTTTGATACTTGCTCAGAGAATAAAATCATTTAAATATTTGCTCAAAAATTACAATTGAGGAACTAAATTTGCTACCCAAAACTCAGGAGTGGCATCTTCAGATAAAAACAAACACAGTTTGGGTCATTTACTGTTTTGCAATATGTTATCATTTCTTCTCATAATAATATCCATATTTATTATTTTACTAGGTTAATTATCCTTTAAAATATTAATTTGTTTTCTAATAATCTCTTTAAATAATTGCAAGGACATGGTATTTTGTTTCTACTCATTTAATACCCTGTGGAAAGGCGG
>NW_017732428.1:439008-452988 GCF_001890085.2 Hipposideros armiger | reverse complement strand
GTTCTCACATTTATGACAAATATTATTAATATATAAAGTTTTGTACATATTTTCAAAAATGAATCCTAGACAAATACATTTTGATGTATGCTTATGTGACATTTCATTTCATTGTCTTAAAAATCATTTGTCTCTTTTTCAAATGCATTCTGATTCTTGGGTTGAGCGTTAGAAGGTTTAAAAAAAAAAATTCAGCTGAGCCACATAGGAGCTGTGCGACCTTGAAAATGGCTCAAACATGAAGCTTTAATTTTCTCAGAAATGGGGACAGAGACCACACTTAAACATGTTTTGTGGGGTTCAAATACACTATTTTATATAAAATTAATTTATTAATTTATATGGCTATAGGCAAAGAAAAAGTACTGTTTTTATTATTATCTTTGCAAGAAGAAAGGAAACAGTGCAAAGTCTAGGTTGGAAATGTGAGCGTGAACAGGAAATTATACCTTTGTTATGTCATTCCATAGGGATTGTTTGAGCACCTTATGGCAAAATAGATGCTTTAATGTATATCATTTTTTGCTGTACAACATAAGGAAGCCAAAATAGTTCGAGGTCTTAGCCATTATTATAGGAAGAGCTGCTTAAAAAGAGTTCATTTTCTAAAAAATAATGAATATTGGAAAAATATTAAATTATTTTTATTTGAAATATTTCAAACTGTTTTCAAAGAATATTTAGTAGGAGTTGATTAGAGACCTTAATAATTTCCACATATTTGGTTCTTACCTAGAGCCACAGGCCCCTGGATATTTTCACAGATGAAAGCATCTATGGAAACTCTGAATAATTTGCAATTAAAAAATATATATATATGGGTATATGAATTTTTCTGCAGCATGTGCCTGTAGCTTTTACAAGATACTCAAAGGAGTTCAGAACACAAAAGTTTAAGCACTGCTAATTTTAAAATGAATATTTAAAGTAACAAGTATATTCCTGTTATATTAATTAATAACCACTTATATGCTTAAGGCTATTGCACATTTCTGAAATGATTAAAATAAGTAATTGCCAAAAGACACAATATTACATGCATACACTAATACATATATTTAAGAATAGCCTCTTAAATAAACCATTTAATAGTTATGATTTATAAATGAATTATTCTAACACCACTACCCTTCTATCTAAGACATGAGGTCACAATGCAAAGAAAGTGACTCATGGTTATCCAAACAAAACAAAAGTTTGCCAATTATTGTTTTCAATATTTTAAAAGTAAAATGCCATTTTATTAAATATATACTTATACTAAAATGATAAATCACTGGATGATGAATTTTCTGGGCTGTAAGGACAATATACTTATTTTAAATATCAAGTATGTATATAGTGTGTATAACAAAACAAAAAATTAGTTGTTATCTTCCCCATGTACAGGGAACACACTTTGTTCTATCTTGTAAGTATGTTAAGAAGTAAGACAAATAAAATAAAGTAATAAAATTAACCCTAGCATGCATCTTACCATATAACCAGATTAACTGAAATTTTATTTGAGAAAAGTATAAGCTATAATTGCTAACATACATAAAAAAAAAAAAACTACATAATGGAGTCTTTGGTCATTCATTTATCTATAAAATATATGAGGCTGCCTACTATGAACCAGGAATTCTGCCAGATTTCTTTTGAATTTACAGCATGTTATAAAATCTCATTTAGTATGCAAAACTCTGAATTTTGTAAAAAAAAAAATCACCTTTTCACCTTACAGATCTTCTATTTAGTAGGCTGTAAGAGCAGCATAGAAACACATCAAATTATGTGTAAAGATCCACCTGGCAGAAACATACCCTGTAATATAAGTGATCAATAAATATTCATTAAATAAATGAAGTGTGGAATTTTTTTTTCCCCTGACATAGTGTTTCAAAGTAATCAAAAGGACAGTGATTCATTTACACTAACTGGAGAATTATAAATCTATTTATACATTCCTTAGTAAATGGTTACTTGTATATTTAAAAAAAAAACTAAATGTATGATATGTTCTATTAAAGGATGTTTTGATGTTTATTTAAATATCAAAAGCAGCTACAGCAAAAATAATGACCTCAACCTAGGTTGATACTTAGGTTGGTTAAAAATATTAATTAGTGACAATTATTCCAATGACTCCACCTTTAAAACTTTAAAATAGAAAGCACATACATTATTCAAATAACATAAAAAGTAAATTATTGGCATTAAGTATGTATTAAATTCTGATTATATAACAGATAGCTGATTATATTTAATAAATAACAAACATTAAGTGTTTATTGTGGAGAATTTATTATTAATCTGTTTATAAATATATTATTTTATACACACATGCATATAGATTAAAATAAGATTTTTATGTATTTTTATGTAATGAATAACATTTACCCACATATAGATACATCTCTGAGATTAAGCACTCTATTTCTAAGTCACCAAATAATAAAATTAAAAGTATAGACTAAATTGGCTGGTTTTGTCTATCAGATTATCTTGTTAGGCATCTATTTTCCTTCCTCCCCCTTCTGTGCTTCACTTGCTTCTTCTAACAAGTGACTAATAATACTTAACCCTCCAAATTAATATTACAATCCATTTTTGAAGTGAAATTAAGTGGTGAAAATAATTTGCATAATTTATTGTGTCAATCTGTTTTAATATAGCAACAAAATATGCATTATTTATGAATAAAAATATGGGCAAATATTTGTAAGGAATTATATCTCATGAAAAAATATGAAAAAGTTAAGGAATGGCTAGAACTTCTAAATAGCATTGAAATAGGTCATAATTTCAAAGAAATAATCAAAAGGCAAAATACATATTTGGAACCAATTTTCTCTTCTCCAGAGGAGAAAAGCACCTTGATATCCCTGGCTGTTTAATATTTAACGAAGACACCAATAAGCTACTTGCCCAGCTCCTATTGGTCCTCACATTTCACAACTTTATTATTCAAAAGACTTTTCACCACATGGATGGAAAGTAAAAACAACAAAAAAAATTGTTTTGTTTTGTGTGCAGTATCAAAATGTCAATGCAAGCTAAAAATATTCTCATTCAATGACGTTGTTGAAAGGACCTCACCAACTTACTGTTTTTTAGGGAAAAACATCTGGGAAAAGAAAACTTGGCAAATAGGGCAGAATAGGTTTAATCTCTCTGGGCTAAAATAAAATAAAGGCGACTTTAAGATGAACAGCAATTTTGTAACATTCATTCTATATGTATGATGCATGAGATTTCATCACTGCTAATTCAAATGAGTATCATTACAAAATGGAACTCTTTCATATGAAAAATGTTTGGACCTTTTAATGACATCAATGATTTTTTTGCATGTATTAAACAAGAATATAAATAAAATAATCAATCTGCAATTGAAAAAAATATCTCTTATGAAAATTTAATTCAACTCCCTACTTCCTATAGTAGGGAAACTAAAGGTAAAACACACAGCAAACTCATATTTATTCCTACCCAGCACATGTGTTTCTCTGAGGAAATAGCCCTGGACTTGTGTCCCTACTGGCTTCAAGGGCAGCATTAAATACCATGGTGGACTCACGATGACACAAGGCTGTCCTCAGCCCAGATGTGTATTATTAGCAAAAAGTGAGTCTGTCCCTAAGTAAGCTAACCTGAACCAAATGTAGATATTTATATTTACTGTATTTGAGAGTCTAGCCTTACATTGTAATGGGATGTCAAAAGTAATGTATGCCAAACTTTTACTCCTAAGTATCTATTTAGCGTCTGTAAATACAGCATGAAAAACTTCCATTAACAGACCTGCATACATTTTCTCCACATTACCTCCAGGAAACTGCTTCTCTGCAGCCTAGAACATTCAGTTAAAGTGCAAATTGCTTGACATTCCAATGCTGCGAGTGGACATAATGAGCGACCAGGGACTTGAAGGGGGAGCCCATTTGGTGTCTTTTAGCCAGCGTTCCACAGGTGTGAGCAACTCATCTCTTAGGAGAACAGCCTCCCTGTTCCACAAGGGCTAGCTCTTCGTCATACCACATGTGTTAACTCGTCATTGTATCAATAAGATTAAGTTCAGGGACTCTTATTAGAAAACCAGAGAACTAGGTAAAAAAAAAATGTTCACAAACAAATTCAACACAAAATCTCAACACTGTACAAAATAATTTCTGAAACTTTATTGTGAATTTTAAGGTACATTTAGTAGAGGATGTTGTCCTTAATATAATTACTTAAAATAAATCAGAAAGAAATGCACATACTACTTGTTTAAAGCAAGGATAAGTACAGACTTTCGAAGTCACAATATATACAATTATATGAGTGCAATAAGCTTCCAAATACATTAGGTATATATCTGCTTAAATAAATAGAATACTTGATTTGACATATGTGAGAGTTATACTGATTACACCAAAAATGTTTTACAAAATATAGCCAAAAATGGAACGTTATACATTTTGATATACAACTTTTTAAAATACTTTATATAGTCATTACTTAATTCAAATTATAGTGTACAAAAGTCCAGTTTAATGAGGACAAGTTTTAATTGTGTTTTTAACACTTTTCAGCAAAGATAGATATTAAGATGCATCCCTACACATGTTGCTAAATTACCATTCAACTGAAATCACTAGCACAGGGAGGAAATGTAAAATGTTCTACCAATTATTAACAGTAATAATTTTTATTGAT
Organism: Hipposideros armiger; assembly: GCF_001890085.2. Taxonomy (NCBI): domain Eukaryota; kingdom Metazoa; phylum Chordata; class Mammalia; order Chiroptera; family Hipposideridae; genus Hipposideros; species Hipposideros armiger. The sequence continues at coordinate 448,305 of NW_017732428.1, read as the reverse complement.
AAATCACCAGTATAACACACTGCAACATTATTTTGGCTATTTTAAATCTTCTGAAGCATATCACCTAATTCTTCGTCCAATTATTTTTGCATGTATAAAAACTTAATTTAAAATCAAAACAGAGAGCTATTGCTATATTGAACTTCTTATCTACTCTGCAATACACTAATTTTAAATAATACCTTTATTGATCAGTTTTCAATTGGGAACTTTTCCCCAATAATCCTTTAATAATAATACTTTGTGTAGTACCTTACGATAGATCTCAAGAATTTATTGCATAAATTAGTAATAGAATATACTGTATTGTGAATGTTACCTACAGAATAATGGTATTATAGGAACATGTTATGTCAAGTGTGTACATTTATAATTATTTATACACTGTATCACAATAAGGAAGATTATTTTAAGCCACATTTCATCATTTTTAGCATATAGTTACACATGGTAATTTGGAGTATATATAAATGTGGCTACTTTACAGAAGTAAAACTGAGTATAAACTACCAGGGTCGTTGTCATTTTTTAGCTGAAAATAAATGTTTTATTTTGTGTAATTTTTTAATAATAAAAGAAAGAACAGAAAAGGAATCAAACATCTCCATATATCATAGAGTGGTGGAGTGGGGAAAGGGACCCTTCAATGATCGTTTTCTAAAAATTTCTTAAGCAACAATGATTGAAAAGAAGCATTTTGCAATTAAACAACGAATAATGTGTTATCTGACTATGTCTACAGAAGCGGCCTGGCAATATCAGAACAGAATTATAGAATGACTAGGAACACATTATCAGTCTTTTTTGACATGGGTGCTATAAAAGTAACGTAAGGAAACCTGTTGTATGTGAACTGATGTTGCACATTTATATTTTTAGAATATTAGGACATCAACATATCTGAACGCATATCTAAAACAAGCAACACAAGTTAAATTATCTTAAACTAACCCAGTACCAATTGCCCACTGTTTTAATGGAACAGCACCACATGTCAAGCACCCAGTCAATCTCTATAACTCAGCAAGTTGCCTTTTACTGGTCAGAATGGAAGCATATACATTGTCTGCAAGAAGTGAGTTGATATCAGGAAGGCTATGTAGAGAACACACACAAATGCAGTCTCAATGTACTTTTACCACAGGCAATAGCCTGTGAAGCATAGCTTTACCTTCGTAACTATAGCACCTTTTCTTTTTTTTTTTTTTTCATCAGAGAGAAATGTCATCAGAGCTATTAACATTAGGTTTATTTAGGAAGAAATGCACTCACTTATGAGTGGAGTATCTCAGCTGTCCATATATGTGTCAAGGTGTTTGTGTGTGTGTGTGTGTGTGTGTGTGTGTGTGTGTGTGTTTTCAGGGTAATAAAAGATGAAATATAATTCAAGTAACATGATTGTTCAAGAGTAATCTTATTTCTTCCCTGTAAAATGAACAGGGGTTAATTAAACAAATTGCTATGTCTTCTCAGCTCCCATGCTTTAAGGCCTTGATGGTAACAAAGGAATGATTGGTTTAACTATAAAGTATGTATGTATACATTCACACTAAGTTAAAAATTTTCAGTCTCTTGAATACTCTCTCAGAGTGTTAGAAACTAAATAATAGACTTCAAATATTTTTTAAACTAATTCATTCTTAGTATTTTGAAGTTAAATGAAAAAAACAATGTCTCATAGTCTACGAATACCCCTAAATTGGGTAACAAATTTATTGAAAGTTTAAAGACAATCGCCTCATTTTATCTACATCTAGAACTCCATTGTTATGGTTAATAGACTTTATAATTCTATTTTAATGCCACTCTGTGTATCAAAGACTCATGCACAATCACCTCAAATACAGTATGATTAATGTGTTCGTAATTTCTCTTTTTCAAATAATCACCTTAAATTTGACATATTCCTGATCCTTTTGGCTTTAACATTACGATTCTTAGAAGCAGAAGGAGAAGATAAAGAGGGGGAGGAGGGAAGGGAGGGGGAGGCGGAGGAGAAGGAGAAGGAGAAAATAAGCATTAAAAAAACTGTGAATAACTAGAACCCATTGCCTCAGTGAGTGCATCTGTAAAAGTGATATTGAGTAAGTCATTTCCAAATTGCTGTAATTTGCTTTTGCAATCCCTGCACAGCATTCAAATACATGTTGTGGTTAAGAAATAGAATACATGCAATTGAGGAAAAGAATTCATTTTCTGCTGAATAAACAGCTAAAAAAACCACATTGTCAAAAATCTAAAGATCAGCACCCCCATCAGAAATCTATGTAAAAATACGTCCAAGAGTTTGTGAAATTAAAGTCTAAAGAGAGTAATTTTATTAAAGTGCCACTATTGAAACAATTTACAATAAAGCCAGTTAAAAAGTTCTCAGATAACTTGGTGTCAGAAAATATTGCCATAATTCCACTGCTATAATAGATGAGCTCTGTAAGTATGGAAGGAAAAGCTGGAGTTTGGGGAGCCTTCAATATTTTGCAGTTACAATATTGTTATTAAAACTTTTGGTAACGTATGGAATAAATGTTTCACTTCAGAGACATTTTACACAGCAATATGTAAATGATTGTATATTAGATTTTTTGTGTATATACATTGCATCTTATTTTCTTATTGTGGTCACAGACAAAGCATACCTTTTCTGTGGATATTTTTAAGAGATAAAAATGGTTGTAATTAAAAGGACAAAATCATACACTGCACACAATATTGGGGTATTCCATTGAGCCAATTCTTGATATTTTTGAAAAATTATTTGACAAGAAAAGTATACCAGCTTAATTACATGTGTGTCTTCCACGTCCCTTTTTATCGACTTTCTTGAAATTCTGAATGTGTGAAGGTTAGGGATTAGTGTCCTGCCTTTTAAACCACATCGTTGCAGAAAAACCATTACAGAATTTCCACTCCACTAGTAATGTTGTCCGGTTCCAATAATCCTCTCATGTCATTCCTCAACTGCCTAGAATTGATGTGCGTTAATCCATAATTGTGCAGGGAAAAAATAAGTGCCTGCTGGAAAGCTTCTACTCCCCTCAAGGCAGAAGTGTCCAATGCTAAGGCTATTCCAGTGGGCTCTTATAATGTCCATTTGGGTACAGCCTGCCTGTCACAATCATAACCAATAGGCATAATGTCACTACAAATTATCACCAACACCCGGAATGTCGATGCAAATTAATTTAGTGTTTCATAGAGCCTTGTCTGTTTAGTCCCCAGATAAAGGAGAATTCCAGCTATATTTTAAGCCACCTAGAAAGCTAAATCAGCACATTGTGTTAGATCACTAACATTTGCATGCTAGGGCTTTAGTTCTCAACCCCCAACTGGGAGCTCTATCACAAGAGGGCTCACCTATTGGGGAGCCAAAACAGCTTGGCAGTCTTCTACCTGAATCTGATTTAAAAAAAAAGATTACTAAAATTGTTTGCTTTTATATTTGGTCTCATTAAATATGATGTCCAACAAAAAATATCATTAAAAAATGTATTCTCTAAAAATGACTCTTTAAACAAACATATAGACAAAATGATTCTATCCTTGCACAGGTTATGGAGTTAAAAGTCAGCTTGCCTGTATGATTTTGGGTTCATACCCAAGTTACACTTTTCTAATATCTTACCTTAGTCATTTAAACTACGGAAGTCCTGCCACTCTAGTCCATTGGCAAATTAACAGATGACCTTAGCTTTCTTATATCAATGGTTGATGTAAAACTGTGCTCTTACTAAATCATTGTTGTCTGATTAACAAACATAGCTACATTTGGTCAACACGTTCAATACTGCTCTTTAATTAGAATAATTGAAATTTTTCTGCCTATTAAAGCTTATTAGTTAAGGGTCATCAAGAAAATGCTGCTGCACCAAAATCAAACTAAGCTTTAAATAATACCTGAGTCCACGCAATCAAAATGTAAGCGATGCAAGCTTCTAAACTATAGGCTTTCAGAATTATGTCAGTCTGCTTGTCTCATATAAGAAATGCTATTTGAAAGTGCAGATCATTTTTTATTCAGTAGGCATATGGCAGAATTTATGTTCTAAATAAGAACAGCATTCATGAGTGATTCAGTGATCCACGTGCATTACACACAGCGGACGGAAAGGTTAGCATGCTGTCCCAAGCATCAATTTCTTTTGTCAAGTGGAGTAAGAAAAGCTACCTCATTCTAACCTTCAAATTCCCCTCAAATTAAAACTGCAACTTTCCCACCTAGAATTTTTATCAAATGCATCCATTATAATAATCCATGATAAACAAATTTTATTTGGATGAAATGGTTCTCTGGATTTCTCAGATTTAAGGGAGATCTTGACAGTCCGAAAAGTGTTTATCACCTATTGTTAGAGTTTTAGGCAAGGGGCATTAAGAAGCCAGTAATAAAATATGGTATACTCGTATTTATAGAACTGTACAAATTGATGAATAGTTTTTTTGTGGCTAAAGTTAAAAATACTAGAAAATCTACTCTAGGGCTAAAATGTTATAAACAATAATAAAATAACTTATTGTACACATGTTCCTAAATAGACATGAAGACGTGTTCTCTCAGTGCATTACAGATAGGTTGGGGGAAGGCCCATGCTGATCTTAGCTGGCAAGTTTTTGCAAAGATGGATGGTGGTTGGTGCTTCTGACCCATTCAGGAACAGGGGCTGGAATAAAAATTAAAAAAAAAAAGGAGAGCATCATTCTAGTCTAGTAGAGAAGAGAGATCTTTTTGTTATAATAGTTTTACCTCCCCCTCTTCTAGAGCCCCTCCTATCTGATATGAGGAGTAGTTTTTCAAAAAGTATAATCGTAACATTCTTGTTCTATTTTGAGATGAGCAGAATGTTTCAAATTCACTACTAAAATCTACTGTGTGGGAAAATTATTCAGAGTCCTACTGCCTAAAAGACACAAATGCTATTACTGGTCTTACGAAGGAGTAGCTGTGAAGGTTCATAGAAAACCAGAAAGGAGCGCTCATGCCTCAGGTGTGATTGTGTCATCATGCCAGACGCTCAGTGGTGAAATTTATACACCAGAGGAATTAAAAACAAAATATCAAATTTGACTTCAACTTTTTTTTTTAACCTGTACACAAACAATTTATTTTTGGCACCATGGACTCTAGGTGATGTGTCATAATTTTATTTTTTAAATCCAAGTTTAATCATAGAAGCAGCATCGTTTAGCAACTACAAGCAAGGCTTCTGGTCTAAGACCCCTACGGTTCAAGTCCTGGATTACACTTCACTTATAAGAACTGAGACCTTAAGCAAATTATTTAACTTCCCCTCAGCTGTAAATGAGGGATGTTAACAATAATACCTGACTCACAAGGTCATTGTTGCTATTTAAGGAGTTAATATATTTAAAGAGCTGAGAGGGATGTCAGGGACACAGCACTCAAGTAAGGTGGCTGTTATCATCATCTGGTGTTGCAAATCACTTTTAACACATTGTAAACTAAGTTTCTAGAAATAAGGAAATAATGGTACCAACGTGAACATTGTGATCATTTTACAGAGCCAAGATTGTCCATGTCTCCCACGAAATTGTTCGCTACTTAACTGAAATTACTGTGGTTTATTTTGGCCAGTTATTTTAATATATGTTTAAAAGCATGTTTACATTTTTTTAGTAATAAAGTAATGATGAGTCATGTTAAAGTACTCAGTAATTAGTTTCAATCTCAGTAACATCTCATTAATTCTCTTTATTGTTAGCTTTCCCCATATATAGAGGCTACTCTAACTCTATTATGATTATCAAATGTTGCTTTTGTCCAAATTCCTAATGAATTTATTTCCTTCCAGGCGAAACATTAGAAGGCACAGTCTACATAAATTCATTAATCTACAAACACCCAATTCCAAATTATATGCCAGTGGATCGTGCCTCTTTGTACTTTTACAATAGAGAACTGATTGGTTTAATCATATAACTGTGATTCACTGTATTGTCCCCAGAATGGCTCACCATGACAATGTTCCAGAAACTCACAGGGTTTTAAGTCTTGGCCTGTCAAGCTTCTCACCTGGCCAGAGACCCTTACATCTCATTCCACCAATTACTGCCCCAAATAGCTAAAGCACCTCTTAGGCAGAAATCACAGGGTTTTCATTTGACACTAATCTATTGTTTTGTTTTATTCTACTTTTAAATTCTGTATAATTTGCTGTCACCCAAATTAGTAACATTAGTTTTAGGATTTTTTTTTGGGGGGGGGAATTACCTCCAAATGACCTTATATCCATGGAATGAATATTTAGAAAACGTATCATGTGCATATAGCCATATGGTTATGAAAGGCACCTTTGTTGCTACACATTCAGGATAAAAGCATTAGATGATTTGCTTAACATGAAAAACAAAAATAAAGTATCTGGTGAGCAACGTGTGCCATTTCCAGAACTACACCTCCTCCATCTATATATCAGCTTCCCAACCTTGCAAAGAAACTGCTGTACTCATCTACCTACAGTGTAAAATCTTCTTTTTGTAATACTTCCACCAAAAATACTGATTGGATTGGGTTTTCATAAAGTTTTTTCAAGACAAAAGAGCAGAATGCAGTAAGCACTACTAAAATGCAAGTGGATTTTGAAGTTCCAAAATCACTGGGATATTAGCGAATAAGCATTTCTACCCTACGGTGCACGTCTCAACCATCCTCTAGGGCCCAGTTTCTGCAGTGTTCTGGACAAAAGGTGGTACTCTCTGCTATGGCAAAACATAGCCCTAATTTATGTTCCTGTATGCAATTAGCGTTTGTTCCATGTTCAGGTGGTATATTTGGGGGCTACCTCAGCTAATTTGTAATTCAGTCCCTTTCATCCCAAACTTGATTTTCCATCAGTAATAGATTGACAGTTCTGATTATTTACATTATTTCTTCAAATTAACTCAATTTTGTCTTTGAATGAACGAGCTGCCAATAAAATCAGTGAGCATTATTAGATTGAATTAGCTTTTCTAAGACTTATCCTGTAAACAAATGAATCATCAATCAAAATTACTACCATTTGACTTTTTAAAAACTGTATTTATTCATTATCCCCAAATTATGTGGAATTCTCCAATAATCTGAAATACTAAAAATGCCTTATGGCAGAAAAAAATATTAAACATAACTAGTATAATATTATTGATAAAAATATGGTAGCTACATACTATTTTAAGTTGATAGCTTTCTAATCAAAGGATAAACACCAGTAATCTGCTTGAGGTTTTATAATTCTTCTGTTTTGTGATTTCTGATTTAGGAGAATAAAATTAATTTTCTAGTTCAGAAGGGAAAAATTAATCAGGCAGAGACCTCAAAGAAGATAAAGGCAATGCTCTCTTATCAACACTAATGCAAGAGCCTGATAACACAGATCATACAAACAATGAAAATATTGCAAATTGTTCATTGTCAGGAGAGCCTGAACCATATGATTTATTTTGTAATTGTTTTTCTTGAGCCAATGTTAACATTGATTGGTACTGTTTGAACATATATCAACTGATGATGGAAAAAAGTAGGCCAAACGGCATTGGGTGGTAAGAGGAAATCTGCCAAAGACTGATATGTCCCTAAGTAATTAGCAAAAGCTGTAGTTCTATTTTCAATAATAAAAATGAAAAAGAAAATGCCTGAATCCAATAATCTTTCAGATGAGAAAATTGCATTCTCAAGATGCTAAGTGAAATGTTAGCAAAGTATAAGTGGTTTTAAATAGGTATTATTGTTGCCAAAAATGAGAAAGCTATGTGTACAAATGTTTTGAAGATGGGAAAATCTAAATTTATTTTAATAATCCCTACTGGCTTATTTTCTTTGGTAAAGTAATGCATAGTCACTTATAAAATTCATATTAAGCAAGGAATTAAAACTGTGTAAAAACACCACGTTATCTGTCACTGTGAGTGATGGTGAAACTGTCACATTTCTAATTTTATGTAGAAATTGGTTAGTACAGGCAGTGTAACACTCATGTAATTTCCACACAAACCTTTACTTAAATGTATCTGTTTTACTAAGCTTATATCCTGTTGCTTCATTCTAAATTAGCTTTCCAAACTGGCTATATGTTCATATTACTGAACAGTGGATTACATTTAATTACATGATTTGGTTATATCTATATATTTATTATTTCTCCAAAAAATGTTTATATTTTAATCAATATATTTAATTAAATAGTGCTATTATACATTTTATTCCTGATATCTACATATATTGCCAGTTTTCAATTTTTTAGCACATTCACATTATAGTTAATTACTTGGAAGATAGTTGCTTAAGTAGCTGCAGAAAAGTTGAAAAGATCTTTTTTTGCACCAGCTTAATGGTTATCACTGACACCTATCTACAATTAAAATAGTACATTTTCTGACAGTAAAAATCTATCTTAAAAATAGGTTTGCACAAAAATATTCAGGTAAGGCGTTAAGTGTATTATTTTTCAAAACAAAAACAAAGATTATTTGCTTGAATATTCTGTTGAAATTTTGAAATGGCCTGCTCATATAAACATTCATCTATATGTAAATTATTAGCGTTTTAAAAATGATTACGTTAAACATAACATAGTCTGTCTTGCCTGAAATGTAAAGCCCAATTATAACATTTTGTGTTTTAATGAAAGGAAACAAAACTTTCAGGATATGAAAATTTTCCAATTTAAGAATAAATTATTTACAATAAAGGTCAGCATCACCTGGAGGTAAAAGCCAATTAAATCAAACATTTCTTTTAGCCAGAGTTTAACATCTATATTCCATGTCTATGTTATGTCTTTTTGAAAGGTGAAGGCTGGACATTCTTTTGTAGAATATTATGACTCAAAAAAACCCTTTTAAGTGGATCCCTATATAAGTGGACCTACATTTTTAGAGAACACTGTATTTTAACTTGGGTTATTACTCAACATTATCAATATGTGTCATGTTTTTAAAGCAATTTTTACTATAGCAAATATGCTGATCTCATATAGTTACAAAAATGAAGTTTTACTTGCAACTATATATTATTAACACCTTTGCTTGTAGAAGAAGTGCGATTTTAAGTATGAAAAAGTACGTTTCCCTCTAAATTAACCAAAGGGTAAATTTAAACTTGGCATTCTTATAATTAGAGTAATAGATCTTAGAATTTTATTACCCTGCTGAAAGATCAAGTCTCCAGCACTAGTTAAAAAAAGGAGATACTTTAAAAAATATATTTCAGGGAAATAATGACATCAATTTAAAACTGAGAGAAACTATATATATATATATATATATATATATATATATATATATATATATATATATATATAT
>NW_017732428.1:418585-438983 GCF_001890085.2 Hipposideros armiger | reverse complement strand
TTTTTTTTTTAATTCCTAGATCACAGCAGTTACTCAATAGATGTCTGTTGAATAGCAGAATTAATGAAAAATAAAGAAGATTAATTTTCATATATATCAGTAGATCATATCACAGTTCTTTGGCAGCAGTGAAAATGCATAGCTATATATCAGAGAATTTTAAAGAATAATACACATTTAAAACTACAGGATAAAATTCTGGAATAAGTTTTAGTATTCATTAAGGATAATATAATATGGTTCAGAAGTATAGTGATAAGGCTGAATGGATATTGTCTAGTTATCAGGCTTCAGCCCAAATAAGGTACGAGTTTAGTAGGAAGCAAAGTCCTTTATGTTGCTAAATGAGAAAGCCAAGTGAATCTGTTTACAAAGGGAAAGATGTGAAAGGTGCAGTACAAGTCATATAATTCTCTTCATAGAATAAGTATTTGGTCATTGTCTGAACTGGAATTTTTACATAAACTTCCTGGGATTCACAATCATCTCTCCTAAGAGTTAGAAGATATTGTTGATACGTACAACATAAAATGGTGGCCGTTTTAACTTACATTTAGCTTATAGATTGTATATGCCTGTGTGCTTGATGCCATGAGAATGCAAACCATTGCAAATAAAACAACAAACCCCAACACTTAAAGCCTGATTCTTGCCATTTAAAATGTGTTCCACGCCCTCATTTTGCCAGATTATCTCCATGTTTGCCCCCATTGTGGGATGACATAGAATTTACTGAACAACTACTATACGCCATACTACAATCCTTACAACTCCATGGGATGTGATACCCAAGGTAATACCCACACTCTGTTCCCACTCTGTTCAGTATTCCAGTGCTGTCAGATGGATATCACATCTTAGTATAAAAAAACAGTCATCTAAAAGAAATCATGCCATTTTGCCATGTGTTATCTAAGTTTTTCCAAGCAAAAAAGAATGAGTTTTCTTGCCATTGTTTGTTTTGTTTTAAAGTCCTTTCTTCTTACTGAGCAAATGTATGAAATCAAAACTAAACCAAAAGGCTAGTCCAGAAACAATTGGAATGCACTGAGAGGGAGGTGAAGATCAATAGGAAGCTAAAAATTTAATTTCTACAATCTAAGTCACAATGAGACCGATTGAAATTTGACTATATCTACTTCTTATTTTGTTGATAAAGTTAACTGAATTAATGAGAAATCCCCACTATATTCTTTTCCAAATCCAAATCATTCACTTTATCTTGATGATTTCAGCTAATCCCAACATTGGGCGATCATTTTGGCCCCAGGATATGAAGACAACATATTGCAGGTATTATAATGTGTTGTGTTTTATTTGTTGGGTCTCATTTCTGTTATGTCACCCACATACTCAAACATTAAAAACTTGCATATTCAGATATCAAAAAATGTATTTATAGATGAACATATATTATTTTAAAGTAACAAAACTAGTAAAGAGAAAAGTATTGGTTATTATGCTTCTGGCTTAAATTTGGTGAATCCCAGAAACATGATCCAAATGCTCCAAGGCTTTTTTTTTTTTTTTTAGCTGAGCCATCCTGCTACCTGTTGGCAGCTCAGTGGCTGCTCAGCTCGGGCCAGGACTTGAATTGCTGTTGCTCAGAACTCACACTATTGAGCGAGCTCTTAACCAACTGTGCCACTTGGGCAGCCCTCCAAGGCATTTTAACTAGTTTGATTTACACCGTGGACACCATGACTTCAGTAGAGATGCTTTCTAGTCTATGAAATAATTGGAAGTAAAAACCAGCAGGTTTAAAACAGCTCCAGCTGTGTTAACTACAAATCATGAAACAGATTCACTCTATTATACATTGTTTTATAATATAAGTGATGTATAAGGTGAAAATCCCCAAACAGGTGGAGTCCCTATGGGTAATGAACAGGGAAATAAATGAATAACAAATACCAAAAGAAGCAGAATAATCTTAAAACACAACATGAAAATGAATATAGTGAAATACTCAAAATGAAAGATGAAGTGACTGAACAACTGTGAAACATGGACAAATATCAAAAGAAAATATAACATCTTATCTGCTGTATACTGATGCTGTTACAAAGCTCAGCATTTCAGAAATCCTAAATAACCAAAAAGCAGTGTTTTATACCAACAGCAAATTAACAGAGATAACTTGCATATTAAAAAGATATAATTAGGGCCGGCTGAGTGGCTCAGTTGGTTAAGAGTTTGCTTAAGAGCACAAGCTCTGAGCAACAGGGTCACTGGTTCGATTCCCACATGGGCCAGTGAGCTTTGTCCGAGCTGAGCTACAGCTGAGCTGCCAACAAGTGGCAGGATGACTCCACTGGTGAGAGCACATACTCCTAATGACAAGATTGCCTGTTTCATGATGGCCTGTGCCCACCTGCGGCGGGGACTGAACTCGGCACCTTGAGCTGAGCTGCCGCCTGGATGGCTCAGTGGATAGAGTGTGCACTCTTAACAGCAAGGTTGCCGGTTCAACTCCTGCATATAGATAGATAGATAGATAGATAGATAGATATCTATATAGATATATAGATAGATATATATATGATACATGAAAACCACCAAAAACAAAACAAAGAACACACATTAAGTCAAATTGGGTGTCTCTGTCAGTGGCAAACTGGTACCCATGGACAAAAGGGGTGGAAAACAGGTAGGTTTCTTTTCTTTGAGTATCTGCCTTCTATGGGCCAGACATTCACTTGCATCCACATACATGCTTCTTAACATCATAACAACCTTATGGATTAGGCATAATTACATCCATTTTACAGACTTAGGACAGCAAGGAGCAGTGCATTTAAATGATGTGCCCAATGTTACACAGTTTTTAAGTAGCCGTTCATTATGTCATTTTTTTACTTCAAATATCAAACTACTTTTTATAGTCTCATTTTTTTTAATCAGGAAAAGGAATTAAATAGGTCAAATAATCTCAAAGGTCTATTTGAGTCTTGAGAAACTATTACTACGAGTTTTATTAGACACCAAATTTATCTTTCTAAAATTAATATAGTAGCTAGACACTGCTTTAGTCACTATTCAATTAGTATTTTGTTTCTTTTTATAGAATTCATACATGATTCTGGGTGTTGTCTGGATGGCACAAAAGTCCATTAAGGGAACTTTTTAATGTGATAACTGTTTTTCTCCTCTAAAACACTTGTTTCTATTAAACAGATATCAAAGTAAATTTGTTAATCATTATGTTTAGAAGTAATCATTCATTAATCTAAGATTTTCAAAGGTTTAAGGAAAATTTTTGGATGAGGAGGCTTGGGAGAAAAGAAACCCGATACTGTTTATTTCATCCCCTTTTCCCTTTCCATTATATCCTAAGAAGAAGAAAGATGTTAGGATGGGCAGACACAGTGGTATGCAAGAAATGAGAGAAAACAGAAACCATAGATATGTCTGATTAAGTGATAGAAGAGTATATTTATGTATATTAGAATCAGCAGTTTTCTAATTCTCTGCTACTCTCTCACTGATCTAAATACAGAAATCATTAGTCAAGAGACTGATAAATGACATAAAGGTCTTAATTATACTTCACTGTGAAAAAAAATCACAATGTCAAAATGCAGAGTCTAAGAATTCCTATACTTGTTCATTTATAGGACTAGGTTAGGTTAGGTGGGTCTTCACTGGACCTTCAGAAATATGAATGGTGGGGTGGCACAGAGATCATAATTTCTTAGATTGGAGGGTGCGGGGACTTCTCAGCCACACAAACACAGACACAGACACACACACACACACACACACACACACACGCAAGCACACACACACTTCTTAAACCTAATTAGAACTTTTGTTATCAGGCCCCAGCTGCTATAGAGAAAAACAAGGACGGTGGCTGAAGCCAGACCCTCAGAACTCTCCCCATATACAGAAGGTGCCAAAAATTTTATACACATTTTAAGAAAGGAAAAACCATTAAAATTGTAATACTCAATATATACCGATGACAAAAGATGAGTACAAGTCATGTTTGACTTCTGCAATTACAAGAGGTGCTCAAAGTGGTTCCCATCAGCATCCAGACACTTCTGATTATGGTGAACTACTGCTTGAGCAACGTTGACCAAAGTGTCCTCTTGTATAGACTTTATTCATTTCAGCCTCTGTCACAGCAATACATCCAGATGAGCTTTAGTGTGTCACACACTCATTACACTTTCATGTAATTTTATGCTCGAGTTAGTTTCCTGGGAGGTAACTCATGAAGAACAATTCTGGGTGCTCTGAGTTGCCTTTTAATGTGGGCTTTTAATAAATGGGTTGCAGTCCTTTCCAAAACAAATAACCTCCCTAATGAAGAAAATGCTTCAAACTTGTATCTGGCCTAAGAAGTGCTTTACAGATAAAAGTAAACCACGTGCGGGAAAGAAATATCAGTCTTGAGGTTCTAGACTGAAAATAAAAGCCACTGGCTTCTCGATTTCTACAGAGGTTGAATAGGAATGGTAATGTCTTCTTTCTATGGTTGTTATAGAGATTAAATGAATGGAAATATTATACATATATAAAGAATGATTCCAATATCAGCTGAGCTCTCCGGTTAGGTCAACATTTATTGAACGCCTACCAAGTTCACTTTTCTAGGCACTGCCGTAGGTTTAGTCTTGGACATACAAAGGTAAGTAAGTCATAGCCTCTTACTTCGAGGGACTTTTTTACATGCTCCTAAATTATTAAGCTGTATGGCATACCAGTATGTCATGTGACTGAGCTGCCATTTGAGAATAAAAGATCACGAGGAACCAGGGCCATGTTTTGAAGAATCTGAATATATGCCTGGGGCTGACCCTGCAAGGGCTGGAGAGGACACACAGCCCCACCGATGCCACATGGTCCTGCAGGAATAGTTTAAACCCTGAGAAGCTTTGTTCCTAGTATCATCCAGAGTCAAAAACCCTTAGCTAAAGCAAAATTTAATTCTCTAGAACAGACACTTTAGATGTCAAAATGATTTTGCTTAATTATTACCTTTTAAAAAAAATAAATCAATTAATTCAATAAATTGTGCCGTCACTACTTGGCAGAAGATTTTGCTGTCAAGACAAAGAATAAAAAAGAGTTCATGTCAAACTAAAATATCCTCAAGAGTGTGTCTGTTTTACCATGGTTAAGTGTAATTTTGATACTCATTTCCATTTGGCAGCAAAAAAAGAGAATTTATTTTCATAAAAATTCTAACAACTTTTTTTTATCCTGTAAATTTGAATGGATTGGGGATACATTGAAACATTAATCTATATAGCTAAATTTAACATGATTTCTTAACTTTGAAAATGGTATCAGTAAGAAAAACCAGATTTTAAAAATTGCAAAGAAAAAAATATAAATAGAGATTTGCTATTCCTAGGAGGACCACATTTGAGCGTTTTATTTGACACTTTATGGATATTCGTGGGCAAAAGATTTTCTTTGCTATATTTTTTTAGAAGATAGATACACAGAAATCATTAAAAAATTTATAAAGAAACTAAGAAAGTAGCTATTGTATATATTAAGTAACTTAAATGAATATATTCTACCTAGGGAATGACAAGAAATGGAGCAAAGAAAAGTTGCCAGCCCAGGTGTGTTCACAGCTGACAAATAGAGGAAAGGTTATTGTGATTGTAGGCTTCCCATGTGAAAATTGGTTCAATGCCATGAATATATAACACAGGAGGGCATCAACTCACAACTCAGAGCTCACTCCATTTTGTCTCCATTTGTCACTTGCACCTTCTACAATAAGCTCCCTGCAAAATCCTGCATAGCTGCGTATTTGAAAGTCCCCAGCATGAAGCTGCTATCACACAGAGGCACAGATTGGTTGTATCCTCCGAATCCAAAAAAGCACCAGTACTTTTTTTTTTTTCTCTCAAGAAAAGATCTACTACGGAACTACTGTCAGCAGAAGACATTTTCTTCCTATAAAACATACGGCTTCATTTTCTATATCCTTCTGTGGTTCCATTCTTTTCCTCATTGAGGTTTGTTTAATGAGAGAAAAAAAACCTCATTTGCTGTGAGTTGAGATTGCTGTTGTCTTGCACAAAAACTATTTCGTTTTCAAAATCAATCACCTATGATGATTCTCAGCACTCCACTGTACCCACTGTGGACTGCACAGGGATTATATACTTTTGTTTTTTTCTAGTAGGCAAAAAATACAAGATTTGTAAAGCCGTTTAGAAATAGGCATGGCTGTTTCCACTGATTTATATCTCACAGGGCCAAAGACATTAAGCATTTAAGGACAGTGAGGCATTTGACTGAACACTGTCAGGAAGGTAAATATTCTGAAACCCATGTACTCTCTCGTACGTCTGCAATGAAACGCTGTGCTCCAAGTGCACGCTACAAATGGAGCAAAGATGAATTCCGAAAGTACAGTTTGAGACATGATTCAGAGCATCCCTAGGAGGACCAAAGCACTCACGGAGTTGCCAGCACTCTTCATTCTGATGATGCTATCGTTTTATAGATACCTAAGGTTTTCATCTGATCTACACACACACAATTAGAGTTTCTTCTCAGGAGTAGCAAAGACCAGATTATGGGCAGCAGAGGTGCCACAGGTAAGTGTGAGAGGGCTTGCATTGTCCACCTTCAATGGCTCACATCATCACAGAGCAAATCTGTTCATTCTAAGGCATAGATTTCAGGTTTTTCTCCTTTCAGATACATCCAGTGTTTCTGTATTTGGAGAAAACAGGCAAGACTAATTCCCTAGGCTATAAATCGCTCTGATGGGAGGGAAATGTGTTAGCTAGTTGTATTACAAAGCTTTTACTTCATATTTAATAGGCGCCTGCAATACCAGCATTATACAAAGCTCTCTACTTTGCAAATCTTTAAAACCCCACTTAATTTTCAGCACTGATTTCCTGCAATCTCAGAGCTTATGAAGGGTTCACTGTGTTCATACAGATCTATGCAAAATGTGCCAGAACTTCCTTGTCTGTGATGGCATTCATTTAGAGGTGAATCCCAAATTTCTATCACAGGCATACTTATTTCCAACTAAAATAAATATTCTTAGAATGAAAGCTAAAGATTAGGAGGACCAAAAAAAAAAAAAAAAGGCAAAGTAACTAGCACTGGGAGAGATATACGCAAATATCAGCTCAATGACAATTCTTCATACCATTTACAATTGAAGCTTAAAGACCCAAATACTCTGCAATCCATTAGTTTCTCAATATCCTGGAAGGGATTAGAGTATTTCTTAATCAACTGCTAACAGGCTGAAAAAGGCCACAGACTGGATATTCCCAAAGCGGTGTAATATGAAAACGTAGAGATGGTCAGATAGAAAGACAAACTGGAAGAATGTTAAAATATAAGTGACTACACAAACATGATAAAATTGGCCATATTTATGTTCTGTCCTGCAGCCAAATAATTAAAAATCTATATAAATTCATGAGTGGTGAGGCTGTAGTGCACTCCTTTCAATAAAAGATAAGGTAATATGTTTTCTCAAGGAATTCCAGCATAATTAATGTAAGATGACTAGAAAGAATCAATCATATATGCCTCAAAGATCTCGCCCGTGCTTATACCTGTGCCACTCCCAGCGCTACAGGTGGCTCCAACTCCATCAGTTTAAATGTGACATGTGCTTTTGGCACTGTAATCAATCAAAGTGTTAAAAGTTGGGGGAAAATATTTTCACTTGTCATTTACATAATGAATAAGCATATAAAAACAGATCTCTAATGAGTAACTTCAAGTTCTGAATGCCTTAAAGTTATCTACTACGGTTCAGAAAATTCTATGGAGTTTTGCCACTATCCTTGCCTAAGGGAGAAAAACTGTATATGGGACAAAGACATGAGTGAGAGAGATTAAATATGGGTTGTTTTCCTGGTTTCTCCCTGTCATCACTCATTACTGTTAAGGAAGCACAGTTGTTTAACTTATTTAGGAATTTCACATTTTAATGACTCTTCGCTTAGGGAAAAAAGGATATACGAGTTAATCAAAACCCAAATGTCAATCACGGTAATATATCTTTCTTGTTCTGTGTTTCTCATGACTGACAACCCAATAGGTGTGTATCAAACAAATGAAATGTTTGACAGATTTAACAGCTTTGTGCAACAACTGATGAAATCTTAAACAGCAAAGTATATCTCCTTATCTACACGAGAGATTGCATCTCTACCTTTGGATTGCCTTCTGTGATCTGATGCAGATTTGGGGCGTGCTCACAGTTAAAGAGGCCATGGCACACCAGCTCCATCACTTATGGAGTGGCTGACTCCTATGCTTCCCAAATTCTAATACCTGGCCTGTGATTAAAGTCATATTAAAGCGAACCTGACACACATTTTAGGACCTTGATGTGGAACAAACTCTGGAAAATATATTAAACATAAAATCTGTGCTCAAGGAAACCAAAATTCAAAAACCCACATTGAATAATTCTTACTTAGCTTCCAACTATGTTAAATATATAAGATATTAACTGACTTGTCAGTATTAGAAAGAGACTAATTTATAGTTTTAATAAAGGATCTCCTTCCAGGAAACACCAGACTAACTTCAGAAAAAGCTTACTTCAAGGATTTTAAGTAAAAGTGGTAAACAATTCACCAGATTCACAGTTTGGTTTTTGTCTTTTTTAACTATATGCAAGCTAAGAGTTCATCTCTGGCAAACTGAGAAAATACTAAGAAAGTATGATACAGTTGACGTGGCCCTAAATTCTTTAAACACCCAGTCTAGTACTGTTAGACTAACACAACCACTGTAGCTTTTAGCATTTGGGGGCTTTATGCATTACCCCCAAACCAAAAAAAAAAAAAAGAGAGCCGAAAAATCTAAATAATAAAAATAATTGTGGACACAGAGCTTTCGAGAAAATATGATGTAAAGGCATCACTTTTATTCCTCACTATTATCCCATAAAATAATGCACTATAAAAAGAATTCATTCCAATGCCATGTCTAATGTTTTGGGTGTGTTCTAGACATTCAATATGAAAATGAATCTTCTAGAGTCAAAATAATTTACAGTTGGTTATAAAGAAATCTGATTTTAGATTTTAGGCTTTGCAATCCATCTAAAGTCTCTCTATTTTACTAGTTCACATATTTAAGTTGTGCTATTATGAGAAGCTAAATTATAGCTTGAAATATTTAACTAATAAGACTATGCACATACCATAAGAATATAATGTATTATTTCAAGTACAATATTTACAAGGTAATTATAATGATGCCAAAGCCTGGTCTGTGACACCATAAGAATGACTCATCTGAAACTCCAGGAACATCAATTTGCAGTATGTCTATATATAGAATTAATTGCAACAAAATTTAGAAAACAATATAATAGAATATTTTAGCTACAGAAATTATTATTTTTTTCACGTTAACAAATATTGCAGAATCTGTAGACATGTCTACGCTTAGTACAGTGGCAACTTATTACTTTTACCCTCAAGGTTATTAGCACTAAATCCTAAAATGTACCTTACATTTTCTAGATTAGGTGTATTGTGCTGAAAAACATATCAAATATTTTTCCCACAAACCCAGGAGGAAAGGTTGACAGTTTAAATGGATGGTCCATCCTCATTTCAAATTCCTGAATCATTTCCAAATGGTCTGGGTGTCTTCTACCTCATAAGCTGATTTCATGGTCATGGAGCACTTAGCCAAAAGGAAGGGGTAAAACTAAAAATCACAACTGTTACCATTTTAAATATAGTTTATTCTGGGGAGCATTTTTCTCCACATGCCACCATGTTCAACTGTCACAATATACGGCAAAATTCAGTGGTTTAAAATATCATGAAGTTTTTTGTTAGCCTCACATTGGTTAACATTTTCCTCCTTTACTTTCAACTGCATTTTCCTTTCTCACAGTTCTAAATAGCAATTCTATGACTGTCTTGCACATTTTGCACGACATAACAGCATTTCTGTAGTGGTTGTAGTGGGATTACTCAAAAATGAAAAGTAATCATAAATGTAATATAGTATCTCTAAATGATTGGGAATAGAAGCAATTCCCTTTATACTGTAAAAGTACATGTATACACTTGAGTACAGCATAAATACACATTTTCAATGTATAATTTGTTCGATATGTACACAAATGTATACATGGGCAAATACTCCAGATTGTGAAAAGTTAAAGTAAGGATGATAAGCTCCAAAATGAGCATGTCACTTAGAAAATCAAACATGACCGTTTACCCAGAACCAAAGTCTAGTGAACCATCAGATTGTTTTATGACGGGAAGAAGTTGTCAAATGTAAATAGGTCACTTTTTTTTTTCTTTAACATTTTCATTTATACATCCACAAAAAGCAAACTGGGGCCAAGAAAATTAATTCCCAAAAGCTGTCAGCTGGGTTGGGAAACAGCAGTAAACAGCTTACTGTAAAGCCTCCAGCTACAATAAGTGGCTGTCAATAACTGAGCTAAGAGTTGGACTGTGGAAAAACAGGTCCTCTGGAAACGATCACCTGAAAGGGGAAGGAGCTGAAATTACTTGTTCCAATACGCTGAGGCAGTGGTTCTCAAAGTGTGTTCCTTAAACTCGCAGCAGCAACATCCCCTAGGGTCTTGCCAGCAAAGTAAATTTTCAGGCTGGGCCCAGTGGTACTGAACCAGAGCCCCTGGGAGTGGGGTGGCGCCCCGCAACCACTTGTAAGAAACCCTCCAGGTGATTCTGAGAAATCCTAACATTTGAGAACTTAATATCATATTTAAAAAATCACATCCATTAAGAATAGCCTTTCCTTTTAGAGAAAATACACCAATGAACTTTATCATTTAAAGCCCTACTGGAATTGGTTATGTCACCCTCTTAACCCTGTAACAATGAACCTTGCTTAGTTAGGAATAAATATCAAGACCTGATCTTGCTCTGAAAAAAAGAAAATTTCACTCCATCTGTGAATCCTAAGGGTGCTCCCAAAAGTTCATAAAAACATAATTTGTGGACAATTCAGTGACAGATTTGTTTTACTCAAGAAAGACGGAAGCTTAGTAAAACAGTGATTGAGCAAGGTGTTTTACAGGTGTTTCACCGGCCCCTTTTCAGGGTCTCCCAAGAGAAAACAGCAGGGTGAGAAAGTCAGACAAAATAAAAATCAATGTACTACAAGCAAACTTAGGGTGTAAAAGTCAGGCATTATGTTTTCACAGTACAGATAATACAAATTAATAGCATTTAAAGTTGGTAACCTTTACTCAAGAATCTTGCATTTTACCCACACATCAACTAGCACCATGAAGTGTAAAGGTGTTCCTGTTAACAGCATCCCATGCCCATACAACTAAAAACCTTCATAGGCTATACGTTAGTTTATAAATTCCTTTGAAAGCTTTTTGTGGTAATGAATCCTACTTTTCAAAATTGTACAGCGTCAGGAACACATTTAGTAAAAAGGCCTCTATTTGAAATGAAGGAGCACATTTGTTAGAAAAGCCAAGAGTCAAAGTAAAGAATTTTTACTTTTGAGTTTAACTAGAACATTTTGTATAGTTTAACTATACAATTGTATAGTTCAGTGGGGAGAAAAAAATAAAAGAGTAGTATATAATTTATGTTCTCATTTATAGAAAAACGTGCCTCTTTATATACTAAAATTGTACATATTGCTATCACCATCACCTCCCCTCACTCCCAATATTCCTTTTCTCCAACATCACAATGTTTTCTTTCTCAGCGTGAAAACTTCTGAAAAGCAAAAGAAGAGCCATTATAATAGCTCTTTATCATAATAGTGAATTATAGCTCCATTTGAACATCGAAATGCCTACAAGGAGAACTACACAGTGACATATGGTCTCAAGGAATGTCTAAATTGCACTTTAGTTCCAGTTAGAGAATTACTTAGCATCCTATTTCAAAGATTACATCATACAAACAAATATTGTTATGACTGACTAAGCCTCAACAAAAGAGATTGGCCATACTTTGCTAAAATGCACTTAAGATTTACGTCACTGTACTATACATGGTTTCGACTTTGGGGGAGAAGTCAGAAAAAGTGAGTCTGTATATTAATGCTAATAACCTACCAAATTTATATGAAAAGAAAGATGTTTTTTTGGAAAACAAATTTCAGACTTTATAAGAAAAGTTTTAAATCATGTTTTTTCAAGGTATCATGCAAATCATAGAATATCATCAGTATATTGTGAGTGACCTTCACATTAAAAATAAATAAGTCATTTTCTTTCTTTTCATTAAAATAGCAACATCATATTTAAATCCATTTAGTTTCATAAATTACTTTTCTCACCTTGACTATTTACCAACTTATATAAGCCTTTAGTAAACTCAGAACTATTCTAAATTTTAAAATCTCAGCCTCTTTTAAAAAGCTGATGAAGTGAACATGAAAATAAGTCATTCCAACTTCAACTTAACATCTTGTAACTTCATATTCTCCTCTAGAACTTCTATACTGACTCTTTAATTCCTTTCATTCTGTGCATTCAAACGCTAAATATAGGTACTTTTAAATGGCTCTAGATATTTAATTTTTTCTTTAAGAAATGGAGATTTTAGTTGTATAATCATAGGCATTATAGTTAATGTTCTGGGAGTAGCTATGTGATTCATTGTCAAAATTATTTTTATAAACATCTAACTACCACAAAACCTTAAAGTCATTCCAGAGCAATAAACACACTAGATAGTGAGAGGGAAATGGAGTTGCAGTAAGACACTGTACCCCACCTCACCCCACCCCACTCCCCCCAAAAAATATATAAAAGGAAAACTCTTGAGTTTTTCAGTTACTAATTGACGACTGTCAGTACTACCTGCAATTTTATTTTGCTTTACTGGATTTCCTGAAGCTCTATGTTCATTATTTTTCACAAATGCAGATGGGCCACCACCATAAGTGGACTCAATACCAACAAAGATCGAACTTGGATTACGAAATCCTAGAAAGGTGGTGTGAGAGCTAATCGCAAAAGAGCAAACAAATGAACTGAAACGCTACTTGCTCCAGCGCAACTATCATTAAATAAAAGGTATCTTTGGCTGTAGTACC
Source organism: Hipposideros armiger (assembly GCF_001890085.2). Classification (NCBI taxonomy): domain Eukaryota; kingdom Metazoa; phylum Chordata; class Mammalia; order Chiroptera; family Hipposideridae; genus Hipposideros; species Hipposideros armiger. The sequence goes on along the minus strand of NW_017732428.1, from coordinate 425,951 downwards.
AGTTTGATCATCCATCCCCCAGTCTCCTTGCTACTGCGGGATTGGCACCGGGCCAGCACAGGCGACATGATACCCTAGTGCCACCTATAGGCTGTTATTGACACTCGACTTTCGTTGTAACAGACAAGCACCAGTGAAATAAATTAGACAGCGCTGCATTTAAATCTTTATTAACAAGGAATTATTAGACCTAAGAAAACTAATTCTGGATTTGGTTGAAATATGAGTTTCTCAGCCTCCTAATCCCTCTTCATATGGCATATTTCACAGTTTAAAATGAGTTATAACAGATCACTTATGTATTACTAAGACGAGAGAGAATATTTACAATGGATTCATTCTTTTCAGTTATATCAGGGAGAAAGCATTCCTTTTTTTTTTCTTTGAAAGAGGACTTTGGCCATTGTGGACAATCTGCAAAGCTTTCTATTCAATACCCAGTTTACTATATTACAATAAAATCATCTGAAATCAAAGAGTAGACTTGCTCTATGGCTTAGGTGCAATCTATCAACAATCATGTGCTTCACAGCTGATTTACATTTAATATTTTACTATCTTGTTTAGAGACTAAAAAAAAAATTAACCCCTTTAGCAACCACAGCTCCAACATCACCACAATCAGGCCTTCAAACGTCATTTAAAACTTGAGATTTGAAGGTGACTTTTTAGGTCAAAAGGTAATGTGAAAATCTTGAAGCAGTCAATTTGGAAACCCCAGGAACAGAATTTGGCATATCAGCACAGGTTTTCTTCTTCAGCAAACATTTTCTCCGGACATTTTAGAATAATTTCTGCTTTTCATCTTTTGAAGGGAACTGAGAAGTTAAATAAGTCTCAGGACTTAGAAATTTCAAAGCTGTTCTAAAAATTCTTGACTGAGCCCCAGAGGACTAGAAAAGGGGTCAAGTTTTTTTTTTTTCCCTCTTTATAACTAAGCTAAAGTTAGACCAAAACAATAGATACACTGGCACGTTAATACTGGTTGACTGGGCACTTGTATGCAGTACTTATAGACCAGTAAAAGTGCTCGTTTACCTGTCTGGTGTGTAAGGGGCCCTTTGTCTTGAAGCCTCCTTGGGAACTGCACTCTGAGGCACTGAAGTGATCGGAACTAGTGGAAGAGCGTTTGGAAAGGGTGTCACAACCCCCGACAAAGGTGTTGTCCAAAGGGAGTTCCTGAATCACGTGATGCTTTTTCACGGAAACTGGAGTGTCTGGTTTCAGATGAAAAGCAGGCTGTGGAGAGGCAGATTTGTAGTGCTTGGCCAGGTCAGGGCTGTTAGGCTTGAAGGTGGTCGGAGGAGCGGGACCCCAGTCAAATCTTCCTATACTTTGCTCCTCTAGCTCGGCAGGCAGGCTTATGGTCCCATTGATAGGTTCGTGAACTGCGTCATCAGGTTTGGACTCTTCAATTGTCACAAAGTTCAAAAGAGAGCTCTTGGGAGACTTTCTTTTCTTCCTTTTCTTCTTCTTATTCTGTTTGTTCTCCTGGTTTGGGGACATCCATTCAGCCCCTTGCTTGCTCCTCTGAGCGGCTTTGAACCTGGATGCATGGCGACAGCGCACCAGGACGGTGATGAAGATCACGACTATGACCACCATGGCCCCTGCGACGATGGCGATCATGATGGTGAGATAGTCCTCATTTTGATAGGGCTGGCTACTGTCCCCTATGTTCCTGTCCAATGGGGTCTCCATAGTCCTGCGAATCAAGTCATAGATGTAGGAGGCATTTCCAGCAGTGTCATTAACGTAAAGAAAAACCAGCACAAGTGTGTGCAGAGACTTAGGGTACCCCAGGTCACTGATGTTGACCACCAAACGGTGCAAGCCCACATCAGTCGGTGCCGGTTTTTCTTCCAGGGTAATGTTACCTGTGACTGGGTCAATCCGAAACAGGCCTTTGTTGTTCCCACTCACAATTGTGTACTTCAGTTCAGCGTTCATCCCGGTGTCAATGTCCACTGCAAAAACCTCTGCTACCACAGAGCCAGGAATGGCTGAGAGAGGCACCAGCTTAAAGGAAGTGTTAGACGGTGGAGAAATGACCACTGGGCTATTGTCATTGACGTCCATGACATTGATAGTTACTTTCGCAGTGGAGGAACGGGGCGGTTGCCCCCCATCAGTGGCTTTGACATCAAAAGTGTAGGAACTCTGCTGCTCTCGATCAAATGAGACATTTGACTTTATGACTCCGGAATAGGGATCCAACACAAAATTATCATTGTCATTGAGAATGGACAGAGTCACAGCTTTATTCTCACCAGCATCTGCATCTGTCACTGTGATGACCCCCACGGTGCTATACTTTGGCAGATTCTCAGACACAAAAAATTGAAAGTGATTATGAGTGAACTTGGGGCTATTGTCATTCTCATCTAGGACAGTAACTATCACAGCCGCTTGGCTTTGGAGGGGAGGGGTCCCATTGTCCCGGGCAGTTACTGTAAAAATGAATCGTTCTTGTTCCTCTCTGTCAAAGACTCTGGAGGCTGTCAAAACGCCTGTCTTTCGGTCCAGATCAAAGAAGGAGGCATTCGGTCCAAGCTGATAAACAATATCTGCATTTTTCCCACTGTCTTCATCTGTGGCACTAATAGTTGTTAAGTATAACCCACGTCGGTTGTTTTCAGAAACTGACAGCTCAATTACAGGCTGGTTGAAAATTGGTGGGTTGTCATTTTCGTCCTCAAGCTTAACCCTTACCAGGGCAGTCTGATTTAAACTGGGCTTCCCAGAATCAGAGGCAATGATTTTAAAGCTGAACTCTTTGGTGCCCTCATAGTCCAACAAAGAGGAGGTCTCTAACAAATACTGGTTGTCATAGACTGCCTTCAAATGAAATGGGACCTCTCTTTCAATGAAACAGATCACTTTGCCATTCACATCCGTGTCCTTATCTGAAACTGTAATTAGGGCAATCTTGGTATTGACAGGATCTTTCTCTGATAAATACACTGTGCCATTGATGGGACTTATAATGTACCTGAGGTCTATGTTAGGAGGGTTGTCATTTACATCAGTCACATTGATGGTAACGGTTGCCCGAGCTGGAGTGGAGCTGCCATCACTAGCCAGCACTGTCACTTTGTGAATGGCTGTCTCCTCTCGATCTAAGGACCTCTGAACTGTAATCAGCCCAGTAGTGTTATTTAAAGCAAAGAGTCTTTTGGTAGCCGGGGCGACCTGGGCGCCAAAAATGTACCGGATTTCAGCATTACTGCCTATGTCTGCATCAGTGGCGTGGAGCTGAATTACAGAGGTGCCTACGGGAGCATTCTCTGGAATATGGACCTCCACTTGACCCTCCTTAAACACTGGCCTGTTGTCATTTACATCACTTACTGTGACCTGCAGGATGGCCGTGCTGGATTTCTGAGGAGTGCCTCCATCCTCTACTTTGATTTTCATCACATAGGTATCTTTCTGTTCTCTGTCCAAGTTTTGCTGAACAATCAATTGTGGCCACTTCTCTCCCTCCGGAGTTTCCACGATATCCAGTCCAAAAACACTCTGCCCGTTTAACAATTCATAATGCTGTACACCATTGAAACCTGTGTCAGGGTCTGTTGCTGATGGAATTGGAAAGCGGCTGTTGATCAAAGTGTTTTCTGGAATGGAAATATTGATGACAGGAGATGGAAACATGGGGGCATTATCATTGGTATCCTTGACGATTATTTTTATTTTGATCAGCCTGAAAAAATCATTGGGGAGGATCACCACCTCAAGTTCAAAGAAACACTCATTCTCCTCAGCATAAGAGGCTCCAGCACAGAGTTTTTCTCTGTCTATTCTATTAGAGGTTGTGAAAATCTCCCCAGTGCTGCTGGACACTTTCACCAAAGGAGCATCCCCAGCTTTAGAAACCAGTCGGTAGACGAGGCTGGCACTGGTCCCTGTGGCAGCATTGATGTGAGAAATGTTCAGATCCTTTGGTATGTTTCCTATGGGCACATTTTCAGGCAATTCCTCTCTAATAGTATAAATAAGTTCTTGAGCTATTGCAGAATCCAGCCTTAAACAGGCAATCAGAGCAGCCAACAGGTAAAAATCCCTCAGGTCCATGATAATGTATTTATTTTCTTTTCCTGGATTTTAGGGTTTAAAGGTTCCCACTGAGGAATGCTGCACGAATTGCAAGAGGAAGCGTGCATGGACGGGAGGATGCATTACATCTCATCGCTTATTTGGAGACAGCCACTGTCAACACAATTGTATAGACAATATTATTCTTCAGTAAACAAAAACACACAGTCACGAAACAGCACAACACATTTTCCACTGCATACTAGTAAACATGGCATTTACTCTGCCACTGTTTGCAAGTTAACTCTGTGGATGAAAACAGTCGGTATCCCCTGCTTGTTGCATTTGCCTGGAGAAAATGAAATTATCTACTTTTGAATTCAGGACAGCTGCTATTTTTACCTGTATTCACCCACACTGGTTTTCAGGACACTGTTTAATTCAAAACATGCATTCTTGTTCTCCTCTTCCCCTCCCCCTGGCTTACCCGCCTTCTGGCTTCTAACCTACCTCCCTTAGTTTTTTTTTTAGGTACAAGTGAAAAACACTAAGTATTTAGCTATGGTTCCTGCTAACTGCTTTGTCACATGTCAAATATGATGTGTTTTCTTCTCTGCCACACTGAGTCATCTCTTTTTTCTAAAAAAACTATCTTCTTCCCTCCCAGTTCGTCAACTGCCTTTGAATACAATCTTACTGGGAAGCAAGCATCGGACATTCTGCTGCAGCAGCTTCAGAAGCAATAGTCACCGGCCACTACACGTCCTCGTTGCCTAAAAGCACAACACCAAGACTTCAAATGTCTTATCCAGACCTCACTCTCATTTCTCCATATTGCCAAATTATCCCCATTAGAATTCACAAACACATGAAAACTTTACAAAATAATAATATAGGATTCCTGATCCTAGAGGTGGAAAGAGTGTGGAGATGTAAGTGAAATGCAGTGACATTTCCATGTAACAGCACAATATTTTTTACAGAGCCTAAAACAAGAAGAAAAAAAAAGCAGTTTCTTAACCCTGATCTTCTGGTTATAATATTAGTAACGTCTGCCACACATCAATACTGCAACCCAATAATGCAGGTAAAAAGGCTTCTGCTTAGACGCTCCCCTAACTGCAATTGAAACCGGTGCAAGGCTCCAGGCAGCTCCCCACTTGAGTGGAACTGGTCAGTTCCCAGGCTCTAATCTTATCTGCATTAGGCTGCTCAGTAGCTGATGCCCGTGATTAGTTCCGGCAGAGTGATGCAGGTAGGGATGCAGATACAGCCGAGTAGGTGAGCTGTGCCCCAACCGTCTACCCAATTAAAAACATCCCTCGTCTACACTGAAGACACATCTAAACACAGAATTTACAATTGTGCATGCGAAACTTTACACTTACGTTAGTTGCCTCAACCTTTCCCCTTTCCCAGTATGCTGCAGTTAGGAATGATTTGTTCCAACACATAGAAAGCCATGCATCTGGTAGCACCAGTTTGGGGAGAAATCAGAAGCAGCAAAACGTTTCCTCCTTGTGAAATGTGTTGCTTCGGGCTGGCAAATTAGCAACTCCAGAGAACAAATTCACAGATTTGTCGTTAGTCATTCTCTCCACATCTCGTGTCTATTACCACGGGGTCTGGGCTCTTCTGGTATTTCACACATAACAACATCCAGTTGCACTTCTTCAGCTCAGGGGTATTTTCCACAGCATCAGGCATACCATTTCCCTCCGATGTCAAGACTGCTTAAGTCTCTAACTTCTTGTAGGAAACATCAGAGTTGGGATGATGGTGAGTCTCTGGCTGCTCTCCGGAGTGACAGTTGCCAGAAAAATTCCTAATCCGTTATCCCTTTCCTGTTTCAGAGACTCTAGGGCGCTCCTTCCTGTCTTATTTGCTCTCCCTCTCTCGCTTCTCCTCTGCCCCTCTCTCCTTCTCCCTCTCCTCTCTCTGAACTGAATTTCTTGATATAACTCTCAATAAGCCCAGAGGGAGGGCGTGACAGTCGAAGCCCCGCCCCTGACCCCTGATTGGCCCGCATCTTGCGGTGCGCGCTGCAGCCGGACGCGAGGGAGGGGGCGCAGAACAAGGCGCTGACTGTCTCCCAGCCTCCCTTCCTCAGCGCCCCCTCGGCAGCCACGAAAACACGGAGAAGCGATCCTGTCCCCGGGAGAGCCTGGTTCCAGCCGGCGCACTGAGCATGCTCAGCAGGGTCCGCGGGGAGGGAAGCACCGGCGCTCCTAAGGCTGTCACGGAACCAGCTGTCGCAGGCACGCGAGCGGGGCTGGCGGCTGCTCTGTGCGGCTCAGGACAGCGAACGCCGAAACCCGGGCGGTGGAGCAAGGGCAGTGCTGGAGGCAGGCGGGGCGTGCGGGCGCGGATCCCGGGAACCTCCGGCACCGCGGCGGCCCGATGGGGACGCTCAGGGGACTCGTCGCTGGGCGCACGTTTCACACATGCCTTTGCTAAACGGAGGGGCCAACATGCAAAGATGGGAGTCCACCCAGGGTCCAAGGCACACACTGTCACCCCCCGGAAGGAGCAAGGGCCAGCAGATATCCCTGGAGCATGTTCAATGGACCGCACGCCGGGTGCTGCAACTGGAAGCTTTTGCTGACTGGGACCTTGCCAAGCAGGGCGGAGAGGGCGGATAGCGAAAGGTCGGGGCAGAGAACATTTGAATCTGAATTCTGGGCGGAAAGAAAATTAGAGCGCTCGCTGCCTGCAGTGTAAAGGCAGCTGCCGGGGAAAGGGGCAGCGGCAGCCTCTGGGATCCCCTTGGTCGCCCATGGGCAGTCTTGGGTGCGGCGCCAAGTCTCGTCTGGTGAGCAGCGGCAACTGAACGCGGCTGTCTTTGCACTTCTGCGCCCGCCGCGCCTCGGAGCCTGCACCCCCGAGCTGGCCGGGTCAGGCGGCTGCAGCGACCTCGCTGCCAGCTCACCTAGCTGCAAACTTTGCTTGCGGAAGGCTGGAAGGAGTCCCGTCCAGCTAGCTGCTCCCCAAGCTGTGGAACATTTCCTTTCCCTTTGCACTTTCTGCTGATTCCGACATTACACATGACACTTGTTTTTCCCTGTGCACTGCATTTCTCTGACTCCAGCTCTGTAGCGTAGCCTCACTCACGTTTCTCATTTTCATACAAGAGCCGGATGGAATGACTCCCGAAAGGATTAACCTCACTCCTTAAATACTGGCCTGGAAAGCACTATCCATATGTGATCCTTTAAAATCAGTAAACAACGAAGGTTTGCGTAATAGGTTGTGCCTACAACTCCAGATATTTGAGGAGTCAAGTTTGAGGCTTTAATAACAGTTCACTTGGAACAAATATATATATTTGAAT
>NW_017732428.1:414612-416870 GCF_001890085.2 Hipposideros armiger | reverse complement strand
ATATTATATATTAGACTTCCAAGTAGATCTCATTAATTAACCCTTATTCATCTTTGTCATTGCATGTTTTCTACAGCAAGGAATTAGGATATTCTCACCTGTCTTGTACCTGATTAGTACATAATTTAGGAATTATGCCATCTGAGCTAGAGTAAAATTGCCTTAGTGTTCTCTGCTGGTTATATAGGTCATGGGATACTTACTTGTGAAGCTGAAGAATTTCAGACCAGGTAATTGAAGACTAAAGTGGTATTACAGATATATACAGAAACGGATATCGATTTCATAAAATTATTTTGTATTCAAAAATGTAATGTTCTGTTTATATATTTTAACAACAATTTTCATGTAATAGCATTCAATAACCTAAATTACAAAGCAGCTTGGTTTGTTAACTGAATTTTTATCTATGATTTTCTAGTTACCACTCAGCATTTTAAAATCACATTTCACAAAGAGAATGTAAAGGCTTCTTTAAGTCACATTTTATATATAAAAAAACACAGACTGTGGTATTTGGAATGATTAAATGATCTCCTTGAGAATTTCAAGACTAAAATGTTCAGCTCTAATATACTAGTTCTGTATTCCAATCAAAGTTATAAATAAAAGGTAAAAAAAAAATACTTTTGTGCCCTATATTTCTCAAGTTCCTTTAATCCAGATGTCTTATTGTGTCTAACAGACATTAATCAATCAATCACAGAGGCTCTTATGTCACAGCAGGTATTATTGTCCCCATTTCACAAAAGAGGCTAGACTATTATACTGAACTTCTGGGGGAAAATTGTTTGAAAAAGTCTAAGGGTTATGTGTATTATCACTGTTTAGAAAATGACAAAGCAGAATGTTAACACCACAAAAAGGAAATTAACACCTTTTAAGATTGTGCAAACTGGCAAAGTGTAGTAAGATCCTTGAATAATTCCTTTGCTTCACTATTAGCTCTTTCCTTTGAATATCTTTTTTTTTTCCCCTTTCCTTTCTTTCTTTTAAGGGAAACAGTCCAAGGTAATCAAATCACAAAGGAAAGCAGGTGACAAGAAACTGTATTCTGTTTGAATAACTGAACTAAATTTATCCCAATATGCTATATTTTTATGACTGACAATGATTATAGATGTCAGGTTTGTAGCTCTAGCTGTTATTACAACATAAACTGACATTTTCAAGTGCCACTATTTTACCATGGNTGCATCATTTCACTATTTAACCAACTCAATTGACATTACAATTTCCCCACATCGATGAAAATGTAAGTTCCTTCTAATTGAAACTTCTCTTCAGGTCAATATTCATGATAAAATGCAGTGCCTAAAACCCAATGGAAAATAGGTTGATCTCTTATATGTGAAATATAAAACAGGTTTCTTGCAGGCAATTGATTGGTACTTTTAAATAACCAAATAGCTCTTATAGTAGTAGCATTTTGTCTGATTAGAGTATACAAAATTTAAGAATGAAAAGGACTGCTTAAGTATCAAAAAGTAAAAAAGACAAAATATCACCTCATGCAATAGAGTGAATTGAAGATTCTTTCATCTTACCACCATGAATGATCATTTTGCCATTCACAAAAGCTACAATTAAAGCTAGTGCATTGTTCCAATTGTCACCTATTTTATGCTCCAAACTAGTTTAAAATAATAAGTGAACTATCATTCTGATACATTTACAATAAACATAGCAGCACAACCAGTTTCAGTTCACTTCATAGGCATCACAGTTATCTCACAGTCTTATTCTAATCGTACTGTAGTCATTTCAAAGTCATGTTGCAGTCACAACACATAACTTAGCAATAATTATTTCACATTATTACTACACAGAATTGTTTCTGTGTGCTATGGGATAGCTCTCACTGTAGTCAAAACCCATTATTACCCTACGCTCATAAATGATATCTTAGGATAAAGGAAGGAAGAGATAAAAAAAATCACATGATTAAATCTATGACCATAAAACAGCAATTGACAGAAACTACAGGTCAAAGCACCAAACGAGGCCCATCTAAACTCTTTTCAAAGGAGGATGAAGATAATACAGAAATAGAGCTACTCACTTCAGTATATTCGATCATGTCGGTTTTTATTGGCATATCTAAATTATTGGGGTTCTTTAATCATAATAGCTTTATCTCTTCAAGCTAGAATAGTTGAAGGTTATTGTTTGCCCTATTATATGCCAACTGCTGAACTAGAAGGAGAACTATTATTAGAGATCTTATTAATATTCAGGAAGAAAATTAAATATAAAGG
>NW_017732428.1:408585-409687 GCF_001890085.2 Hipposideros armiger | reverse complement strand
AAAAAAAAAAAAAAAAAAGGAAAAAGAGAACACTGGAGAAAGCATTATACCCCCATTATACCCTGAAATGATTAATGTTGCCAAGCATTCTTTTTATGCAAGTGCTGCTCAGAGACTCAAGGAATGTACACATTATTCATATTAGCTTGATTTAGTTTGTGTTCTTCCACACAGAGATTAGCTATCTTCAGCTAAATTTTAGTTTTCCTTAGGACCCAAGTGAGGAAGCCGGGCACCCTCTGGAGGAAGGCAGAACTCATGGGACAGAACTAGAGGACTGAGGGTCCTTGCTAAGTAACGTGAGGGTCTGGGGCACTGATGAGCACAGCAGGTGCCACCAAGGAGGCGACAGAACACATGCCTGAACCCCTGTGGGTCATCGGCAAAGCTCACAAGAGTCCCTCCTTTTTTGGAAATGTTTCTCCCCATATTCCATCCACATGGCAAGCAGAGCAGCTATCTTCACTCAGCGTGGATTTCTCCCGCCCTGCCAGAAATTAATGGATCCAACATTCGATTGTGTTTATGAAGTTACTATTTGCAAGATGGGCCAGTGAGCCCCACTCACCAAAGAACTTGCAACTATAACCAAGATACTCCAGGATCAATTGAATTGCTTGTGAACAAGAAGTGATGTATACTCAGGAGTAAGAAGAAGCAGCAGCTTTTCATTATGTAAACCAGAAAACCAAAGGAAAGTTGATGGAGAGAGAATAAGAGAAATAAAGATGCACAGAAAGAATCAGAGATGGAGAAACCCTTACGGCAGTTAGGCAGTTAATTACTTGGTTCCTTTTCATTGTTGGTGTCCAGTCATGCCCCGGCCACTGTTTCTTAGAGCTAATCCAGTAGCTTTTACTTGCAGCCAAGAGTCCTAACTAATATAAGAACTATCCACAGCAACGTGGTCATTTTACTTGACACTATTCCTGGTTAAGTAGTAGTCTGAAGGGCTGAACTATGAACTGCAATAACATGATTGGCGTTTTATAAATGTAAGAGAGATTAAAAGAATGGAAAATAACCAAATTTTTATATCAGTGACCTTCATTTAACTCAGGGTGATTTTGTTCCTTTTGGGATGGATGTTTGGCAATATCTG
>NW_017732428.1:394117-404255 GCF_001890085.2 Hipposideros armiger | reverse complement strand
CACACACACACTATCTGAACACATTAGATTTAGAAATATATCCAAGAAAGGAGTTGTTTAATTTACATCAATATCATATCACATCACCTGGACTGGGGCACGCAGAACAGTCTCTACTCATCTGCTTATTTTTGTCATAAGAGGATACATTGACCAAACATCTGACTTTCTCTGTCACTTTGCATGTTGAATGTGTGGTTCAGAAAAAACTCTTAAAGAATGTCACTGCGCATGGCTTTGTTATGGCTCCGTGCTCATACTCCCTAACTATCCTGCACTCCAGTGTCCTCAGGTGCAAAAGTAGTATCCAACTGTTGTTTAGCAGAAGAAAATTGTCTTTAGTCACAGTATCTGAGTACAAAGACAGTTCTTGCTTTACTATTCAGCAGAAATTAAACATCGAAAGAAAGAGGGTCACCTTGCAACTGAACAAAAGAATTCAAGGGTAAGTAAGTTTCTGTGTTTGCAAAGCCACTTGAAGAAAGGGAATCTCTGTTCGGCCATTTTGGTTGGTAGGGCTTTTGATGGTGCTGAAAAGACTAAGTCTTATCACTGCTAATACATGGGAAAACACATACAGAGTGATGAAAATGAGACAAAACACAAACCAAGCAGAAAGAGCTCCCAAGGCAGTGAAGTGCTGTGAGTGCTCTGGGGCTCCCCAGAAGGCCTTCCTCCCTCAGCGCTGCCTGCCGCAGGCAGCCCACCAGTCCTCAATCAATACCGTTCCCTGGAGTATACTGGGAGCCAGGTCCACAGTCAGGGGGACCCTGCAGCCATCCTGAGAATTCCCCAGGCATCTTCAATGACAGGGTGAGGCCGAACATCACCTGCCTGGAACCCGGACCTCTCTCCGTGTTTCCACCTCTGCCTCCCCAGTCCTGTCATCCTCGTGGCCGTCCATTCATTGCCCCTCAGGTTCTGACACCTGTGCAGAATCCCAGCCTGCTTGGCAGCATCCTGAACCCCTGCCTCCTGACGTCTCGGGGTCTCTTCTTGTCCATACCCCTCCTTGTTTGGAGTCAGCCTTAAATCATGGAGCAACAGAGGAGCCAAATATTGTCACTGGACTGATTCTGAGCCTGATCATGGTGCGGGGACGACAGCCACCAACTATGGACCTGCTGGACTCTGTGTCCTGTGTGCTTTGTTTTGGACTTGAATTCATCAGTTAAACTTGGATGTTAACACCTGCAAGGCTGTCCTTCTCCATCCCCATCCTCACGCCCATTCCTGCTGTCCCTGGGGAACATTCCTCTAACCAGAATCAGCCTCTGCTATTGAAAGGCTCAGCTGCTCGCCTGCTGTCCTCTGGCCCTGCTGCTGGCCTGCGCCCCCTCGGCCTTCCTCCATTCTTCTTCTGCCTTATTTCTTCTCTCTCTCCCTTCACAAATATTGAAAACTTTTCTCTTGGAGCTGTAGTGGTTTTTAAGTTAATTTGAAGGCATTCTCATCTGGCTTTTAAATTTACTGAAATACTTCTCAGAATGTTTGCTCTTTAATGCAGTCAATTTTTTCTTTAATTGTATCACTTAAAAAAGGTAATTGTTTGTACTTTAAACCAACCAACACACCAAAAGACCACAGTGTATTGTACAAGGCGTACACACAATTTGAAGAGCTGGTATTAGCCTACTGTAATGTCAGTTGTTTTTCTGGGGTTACAGGCTCGGGCCCCAAATCGGGACTTACGTGACATTGCCTTATGGTGGCCAGCGGGTCTGTATGCCATATGCATTTCTCTTGCAACCTAGAATTATATACTTAATAAAGCTCAGCTTCCCACAGTGAAACAAATACATGCGCTGATCAGGTTTCCAGCATTCTGTTAACCTTTCATGAAATCTAAATCACCCAGCATGAAAATGTTATCCTCTGAAACTCTTTTTAAAGTCTTGGAAAAAAATCCAGGAAATTACGTATGTTTGAAAAATAATATATAGTTTTCATTTAAAATATGCTTGATCACTAAGACTTTGCATTTTATGAGATTTGCAGAGGTATTGCAAGTATCAAATAATTTGTTCTTTAACAAAAAGGATTCCATACACCCAGTACTTAATTATACATAGATTTTGCTGTTTTCCAATTTTTGCCATTTTTATTGATTATGTTTCAATAGCATTTTCATTTCTTTAATATTTTTAAATGTTACCAGTATGACTTATACTCACTACTTGCAATTCTGATCATCTGATAAGGCTGCATTGTCTTTGTTTACCATTTTATACATTAATTTTATATAACTTATTTAAATTCAAACCTCTAATAAAATGCTTTCCATGGCTGAGAGATAGTGTTTTTTTTCCATATAACTTAAGCAAGTATGTCATAAACATTGTAACAAGCCCAGGTTAGAAACATGATTATTCAATTCAATATGATACAAAAAGAATTGCTACCTATTCACATTGTGATTAAATTCCATTTTGAAATTAATCTTATTTTTATTGCAGGCATACCTCAGAGACATTGAGGGTTCAGTTTCAGCACTGCACTAAGGTGAATATTGTGCTAAAGCGAGTCACACAAATTTTGGGTTTCCTAGTGCATGTAAAAGTTATGTTTATTCTAAACTGTAGTCTGTTAAATGTGCAATAGCATTTTGTCTAAAAAACAATGCATATATCTTATTTTTTTTTAAATTAAAATTTTCTTCATATCAACACTTAAGTTGTTTTTTCTTATTTGTTTGTTTTGCTTATCATTCATGTGTTCACTGAAGTAATGCTTTTCATTTCCTTCAAGAAGTTTTACTTTGCATGCACAGCTTTGCATTCACAAGAGGCCAAGCTTTCGGCCTGTATCAGCTGTCTACATGCCTTCCTCAATCATTTCTAGCTTGTGATTGAAAGTGAGAGACATGCAACTTTTCCTGTAACGTAACACTTAGAGGCCATTGTAGAGTTATTAAATGGCCTAATTTCAATATTGTTGTGTCTCAGGGAATAGGGAGGCCTGAGGAGAGGGAGAGAGATGGTTGGTGGAGCCATCAAAGCACACATAACATTTACCCATAGTAACAATTACAACAGTAACAGCAGAGATGCCTGATCACAGATCACCATGAGAAATAAACTGATGAAAAAGTTTGAAATAGTGTGGGAATACTAAAATGTGACATACAGGCAGAGTGAGCAAATGCTTTTGGGAAAATGGTGCTGATCGACTTCCTTGATGCAGTGTTGCTACGAACTTCAATTTGTAAGACAGAAAAAAAAAAAAAAGCAATGTCTGAGAAACACAATAAAATGAGGTATGCCTGTACTCTTCTTTCTCCACCAAAATGTGGCACTCATTCATTAAATGTTTTACGGAATTGCAATTTCCTCTTAAATTATAAAGCTATACAAACTCCTTGAAAAAAAGGAAAATCTTAAAATAAAAACAGTATAATGTAGAGAGTGAATGTCTCCTATCACAAAATCTTTTTCATATCATCCTACTTCAGCCAACAGATTGGTGTACAATAAACTCTAGAATCTCTCAGGCTCTCTTGCCACTCACTCCCACCTCACTATACACAGAAATATGCATTAGGTATTTATATCTATGTTAAAACATATTTGTATAGAAATACTTAGAGATCAACTTTATCAGTATTTGTGAGAACGTTCTAGAATTTATTTATTATTTTCTAAAAGGCTATGCTGTGTTGGCCATCACAATATATATCTTGATTTTTTTGTGTCCCTATAGATAAATATCTAGACCTGAGGTTCTTGGATCAAAAGAAATGTATATGATACATTAACACATATTTCCAAATTGCTTTCCAGATGGATACACCAACTTAATGAGGTACCAACAGTATATTTATTCTCAAATCCTTTCTAACGTTGAGTATGATCAATGTTTTTAATTTTTATGAATCTGACAGGCAAAAATAATAAATCACTTTTAACTTTTCATTTGTTTGATTATTAGTTAATTTAAGATCTCTTAAATGACGTATATTATGGTTTGTATTACTTTTGGTAGCTGCCTAGTCATTCCATTTTGTTTTCTAACAAATTTATGTAGTTGTTCTGAAATATAGGAGGTAAGAATGAATTTTGAAAAATAAGACTGTCAAATAATGTAACAATTTTTGTTGTTTGACTTCCAACTTTAATTATATTTTGAATAGAGACAGTTTAAATTCAAATGTAATCAAATTGTTTTTTTTTCCCATTCTAATATTCACATCATAGCTTCAAGAGTCCTACCCATCCCAAGATCAAAAAAAATTTTACTAAGTAATCACAGGCTTTTACACATACTTAATTGTCCTCCATATTTATTAAAAACTACATTAATATAGCAATGATAATAAAAGCCAAATTTTAAACATGTACAATGTTAGCCAGAAATGAATATTGTTGAAATATTTTTACCAGAAATAAATTCCACTTATGAAGAAAATTTGAACAAATGGATACTGAGCCCAACCATAATTTATATAACATGTAGGATGTTGAGAATACAGGTGAATAAGATAGGTTTTCTGTCTTCTCAGAGCTGTTAAGTGGAGGTAGTGGATGAGAGAGAGAGAAGAAAAAGCTCACTTAAAAAGTTGATTTCTATACCATTTCACAACATTTCCCATGAAGTGTTCCTCAGTACTCAATGAGAATAAACATAGATCTAGAAAAATGGGTTCCATGGTCAAATAAGTTTGGAATGTTCTACGTAAAAATATATATAATTTCAGGGCTCAATATAACATTTCACATGGCACTATGTATTATCACTCACAAAAAGAAGCAAAGCATTCATGTTTCCCAAATTTGTTGATAAAACACTTTTACAAAGGAGCAGCAATTAGAAATTGTGTTTTGGAAAACAAAAATTGATATATTATTTAGAAATATATAATATATATTATAAACATATTTGCTATATATGTATGTGTATAGATATGTATAAATATACAAACAGATATTATAGCTATATCTAAATGCATCTAGATATACATGTATTTGTACCTTTACATATGCATATACATTAACCCGATTATCCCATACTCCAGGAAAACTCTAGTTTCCCACCTTGATGCCTCTGGGAAAGAAAAAGTTCAGGTAACTACAATACAAAGACTATGCTTATCTTTTAAATTCAAAACATGTTTTAGTATTCATCTCATAGGCATTAATTTGAGAGAAAAAACATGAGTTCCAAAAACTTGGATTTGAGAGCTAAATTCTCAAAATCTGTAGGGTCTTAGATGGGAATGATCACTTAAAATTTTATGCCAGCTTCACGGGATGGAGTACCGCCTCTCCCCAATGGCAGTGCCAGGCAGCCATATGGACATCTAGCGAATAAACACCCTTGCACTATGTGAGTGGATACCATCCACAACTACATGGCCAAGGAACTACCATATTTCCCCATGTATAAGACACACCCTGTTTCGAAAAATTTGGGTTCTCAAAACTGAGTGCGTCTTATACAGTGGTTGTAGATTTCAAATGCCATAGATGGAACTGAGGACAAGGCAATATATGAAGACAGTGATTCGTCATCAGACACAGATGAGGACAAGCTAGTGGTTGGGGGTTTTGACAGTGATGGGGAGTTGGATGAATTTTATGATGAATAAAACGAGTTCAATAACTTTATGTAATACTTTTTTTTTTTAATTTTGGGACCCAAAATTAAGGTGCATCTTATACATGGGAGTATCTTATGCATGGAGAAATATGGTACGTTGTTTGTCCATCTCAGCTCACTCTTGCAATGACCTTTCTTTGATATTAGCCTGTCTCCCTGAATGTTCAGTGGACTTGATGCCTTCTGAGTCTGAATCTTTGCTGAGCTTGTCTGATACCCTATGTGGACAAGCTTCTCTTCTCAACAGTGCAGGTTTATGAAACCACTCTCTACCTAGAGAGACAGAAGGGATGCAAAAGGTGCAGGAGCCCAACATTTGCACTCTATGTGTGTGTCTCTGTGCCTCAGTACTTGCAGCCGAATAAATTATGTTTGATCCAGTCTTAGTCTTTTAACACCCACTGTTCTGCATACAGGATAATAATGGATAGAAGTATAGCTGGAGGGCAGATAGGACTCAAGTTTGCCAATTAAAGGTATCTCCGTATTTTCTTATTTAAGAATGTACATTTTAGGTATTTACTTCATCAGTTCCAAGTTCAGTTCACTCTCAGAGCTGTTTCTCTCCCAACCTAAGATTGCTTCCTCCCCCTCCCCAGTACCCATTTCCCTTTCTTCATTCCCTTAGCTCATCCTCGGGCAAGGAACTCTCAACTAAGGCACCTGCTCATCCAGAAATCCTTCAGCCCTTCCTGAGTAACATCCCCTTTTCCCCTGGACCACTAGCTCCACCAACTTTCTTTAGTCATTCGCACTTCTCATTCTGTGTCTTCTTCTATTTTATTGAATGGCCTCTATACAAATTTATCAATGCATAATATTCATTTCTTTGGGCCCAATACACTAATTTCTCAAAGTTGAGGAGAGTGTGTTGCATTTTCTTCCTTTCCTTTTGGATGCTCTGTATCTCCTGACTTAGTCCTGGGCACCTAACAGGCACTTAGTAATTATGTGTTTGACAAATGATTTTGCCAATAATATAAAGACTACCAAATATTCCCACAGTAAATTATTGACTCCTTATGTAAGAAACTGGAACTAAGGATCAGGATCTAGTCATTCTTATATATTACTTGTTTCACTTCAGCCTTTCCTAATAGTTTCACTCATTTCCAGCCTCTCCTCAAAAACCATGATGATTAACCACTGTCCTGGTTCCAAATGTTTATTGCCATGCCTCTACTGAAAAGGATAAAATAACAAGGTCCCAACATGAAAAGAGGGTTGATAGGACTGGAGGTCTTCAAAGCGGCAGGGCTGCAAGTCACATAATTTTTCTATTTTCAACCTGGAAATGAACTATGTTTCCCTATTTTCCAACCTGAGCCATCTCTTCCTGGCAACGCATTGGATAGATCAAATGATACTTTCAGGAAAGTCATTAAAGTATAGCTGAAGCTGTCCTGATCCCGAGCTGACCTATCAAGTCAGCATTGGTCTATTTGAGTGTATGTGAGAATCAAAGGTGATAGTATTCAGATTTGTTGAAAGTAATTAATTCAAATACTTTTCATATTTCAAATAAGCTGCTCTTGGTTACCATATTTTGATCTCCCTTACCTAACTAAATAAGATGAACATAATGGTGATTTTTTTTATTTTCTTTATGCTGTACACTTTTTTTATAAGGGTTATAGGATCAGAGACAACCTTTATCTAATGTTGATAAACCTTAGAGTGAATTAATGTTATTGATGGAAGATAACATAAAAAAAAACAATCTCTGGGACCGGCTGAGTGGCTCAGTTGGTTAAGAGCTCTCGAGAGAGTGCAAGCTCTGAGCAACAGCAGTTCAATTCCTGCCTGAGCTGAGCTGCTGCTGAGCTGCCAATAGGTGGCAGGATGGCTCAGCTTAAAAAAAAAAAAAAACAATCTCTGAGGTAAAGTTCTAAGAACATCTTATCATTAAAGCCTTTCTAACATTCCCTCCCATTCCCTTCACCTTGGAAAAAATGATTCACTGTTGAACATGATAGCAACCACTTATTGAATGCCTACTATGTGCTAAGCTCTTCATAAAGTACTTCACAAATGTCATTTCTCATGTAAGCCTTTTCCTCTAGGAAAATACATCTTCATCTGGTAGATGAACAATAGTATTTTGAGAGGTGAAGTGTCATGAAAATTCTTGTTATTTGTTGGTGACAGAACAGGGATTCAAAATTATTTCACTCTCACTTCAAAGCCCAAGGCTATTTTTCTAAGACAGACTTCCTTCTAAATCTATAGCAATCTACTCAATATATTATCCTTTTTGGTTTAAGTGTTAGTTCCTCACTAAATTTTTAATTTCTCAGAGTGGTTATCCCATCAAATAAATGTTTTTGAAACTCTCAATACAATGCCTAAGAAATGCATTTATTACTTTAAAAAAGTTTGTCAAATGAAAAGAGTGACATGAACCAAAATACAACATAAAAGAAAAGCTCACAGTTCTGAACACCGGTATTTAAACAAAAATTCTTATGGCCTAATTCCCATTTGTACATGTATTTTAATGACCCCTTTGATCTTTCTCAGTGTTTTCATTATGGCTGCCATTCAAATATGGTATCCTGTGAGAAGATAGCATAAGTAAGTCGATTAAAAAGGTGTTGAAGTCTTTACTATATTTTGCTTAATGGCAGAATTCAGCTAATATTCAACCTTAGACACAATGACATTTCCACCTCATTTCTGTGACTTTCATTCCTTTAAATTATTTTAATTTTACCAGTCTTATCTTCTATGCCAGTCAACTTAATTTTATGAGTCCTAATTTTTAGCTATAAAAGTAAATGTAATATTCTTAAAAGTTGAGAGCATTTCTCTGAAAGTAAGAATCTTTCACTAATATTTATATTTTTAACATAACATATATATCAGTTGATGATATGTTAGCATATAAAACTTAGTAATTTCAAATATCTAAACTTTACTTCCCTTAGGCTTGCTTTAAGTGTGAAACATTTCAACTCAAAAAATATATTTTTGGAAATGATTCATCATTATCCAAGAAAATAAAGAAGATACTTCTTATACTTAAAGGAGAAAATTCCAAACTATTCTTGTCTTGAATAACCTTTGTAAAAATAGATGATTTTTAGTGCCTTTGGCAAATAGTCACAGGAAAACAGCCTCACTTCTCTTTTTTTATAAAAAAATGCAAACCTTAGAATTCTTAACTTTCTAGGATTCTGTCCATCATTATAATGAGGGCATCACATGCATCTCTTCCAGAAGACTACGAAAGCTCAACGCACTCCCAGTGTCTATCCACTTGTAGAGCCTGATCTCTAGTCTCTAGAGAAAATGGTGACTTTCAGAATCAGAATGAAACAGCAATACTAGCAGAAGGCAAAGAACCAATAGCAATCGCATTTGCAATGGGTATTAATTGGTCCAGGACACTAAAAGTGGAAGAACGGTGACATTTCTTCATTTCTGCCAAGCACATAAAATCCAGTTTGGGATGTCCATTTTCAAAGATCAGCAAAATGCTCAATGACACACATTGCTCTCTATATATTGGGTTATCCCTCACTTTGCTACTACTGTTAGCCAAGAAAATTGGAGAGAAGCGTGTAGGTTGAGGTGGGAAGATGCTTCTAATCAACCACTGCTCTGGTCATTCTTCAGTAGCCATGTAAAACATACATCTTACAACGATGTCACTCATAGCTGTGGTAAAGACATTTGAATGTCAGCATTTTAAGAAAAGTCTAGAGACTACTAAATAAACAGCTACCAAGCATTTGGAGAAAAATGTCAAGTTAAAATTATGAAAATGTGGTACCATCTTATTAATAAATAGCTCCATTAGGAATACCTGATGATTTTATGCCTGAAAGGGACTCCTGTGATAACTTTGAATTACAGCCCAGTTAGTCTCATTTGCACACTTATTTCCACTAAGTAGAATGCAACAAAAGGTAGGATTAGGGGCCATTTACAGAATTGTACATATTTAGAAAAAGATAGCAAAACTTCTCTACACATTGGAGATCACTTTGGTAAATAATTAGAGGGCTATCTTTTTTTGGTTGTTTATTTACTTTTTCTTTCTTATAAATAAAAAAAAAACAGACTAACAACATCCAAAAACTTTTGGAAAAGTTAAACATTGTTGAAAAATTAAAGAATTATGGGAAGCATGGAGACAATAGATTATGAATAAATAATTTAATTAAAATCAATGAACATAGATTAAAAATAGAAGGGAAGCTGTGAATGGAAGGGTTTCTAAAAATTGCTTATGAGTTATACTTTTTACCCCTCAAAGTGACAACCTCCTCCCCCAATCCACTGCCCCACTCCCCCCCATATCATACATGTCTATTATAATTCCCACACTATACTCCATGCCCCGTGACTATCTATATATTCAATTATAGTTGACATACAATATTATACAACATCAGCTTCAGGTGTACAGTGCAGTGATCAAGTCTCTACCCCATCCATGAAGTGGTCTCCCTAGTAAGACATGTGACCATCTGACACCCTACAAAATATTTACAACATTATTAATTATATTCCCCAGACTGTCTTTCATATCCCTGTG
>NW_017732428.1:388747-393733 GCF_001890085.2 Hipposideros armiger | reverse complement strand
ATATATATATATATATATATATATATATATATATATATATATATAGTCATGGGACATGGAGTATAGTGTGGTAGTGGAGTCAATGGAATTGCAATACATATGCATGATATTGGGGGGGAGTGGGGCAGCAGATTGGGGGACGGGGGTTGTCACTTTGAGGTGTAAAAAGTATAACGATTGCATTGTGTTGTACACCTGAAACTAATTACAATAATAATAATAAAATAAATAAATAAATAAAAATTGCTTATGAGACCATAATCATTTACTATTTTAATAAGATTTCTAAAGTGATTAGTAAATCTGCTAAATTTGTAGATATCACTAAATTTCTGTAGAATGAAATACACATGAGTAGTAAAATTTTTAAAAAGATCAGGAGAAATTATATAAATGGATTAAGAAGAAGTCTATGAACTTTATAGTATTAGCATATAGATGCCTATATTAGATAATAAAAAGCCCTTCATTGCTAATCTGATTCTCTAAAAATCAGTCATATTCCAGGATGAAATAATTACTGTGAGCTTTGCCTTGAAGATATGATCACAATATGCTGGGATGTTGAGAAATTTTGATAAGGAGTATTGAATGCAAAACAGAAAATATTATTGTATACTTCTATAAAATAATGATACATCCAGACCTGAAATACGACATGCACTTCTGGAAAATGCACTTAAAGCAAGAAATTACCACACGGAGAAAAGTCCACACAATGTGATGAAATAATTAAGGCCGTAATTCTCAACTGGTCAATGGATAATGCAACATGTGGCCATAAATCTTTGACCACAGGACCATAACTTCTAGACTTGAATTATGCTTCAAATACACCTGTGGCCCTTTTTAAACATTCAGATAATATTCCCCACTAGAAATTTCATGAATCAGAATATGTTGGGGGTACGGTCTAGATGTCTGTATTTTGTAAAGTCATCCACAGAAGTTATATTTTAAGTATGAAACACTTAAGTAGGATATCAATTACTCATCTATTGCTTACAAGTAGTTCTTGTCCAAGTTTTAAAAGACAGAAAACTTGGGAATTGTCATTAGCACCTATTCGTGTATGGTGGCTTCCAAAATCTCAATTTTCTTACTAGTGGGGCCAGAACATAACATCTTTATCGTCCTCCCCGCATCTTCAAATGGGCATGAAAATTACTAGGCCAACAAAAAGCAGGGCCAGCCAGTTTGTGTGTATGTTTTCAACTTCTCTAAATGGTCAGCATTACCACAGACTAGTTTTCAACATATACTTCTTAAATGAATGAACAAATTTGCTAGTGACGTCTATGAGCTAAGTAACTATATATTAGGCTCTTGCATAGGTTAAAGATTTTATTTATTTTAACAATCCTAAAATATTTGTGATATAATACCAAAATTAGCATAAGGACAATGAAGACCCAAATTTAAGTTGTCTAAAGTCACACCACGAGTTTATTCTTTGGCAGCAAGAATAAAAAGCAGCCTATCTCCTCATCACAAAAGCTTGAAGTGTCATGAATTATGGAGCCAAAGATGCTAGTATATAAGTATACATTTTTAAAAGAAATAGAATTATTCAGCCTGGAGAAATAAAAGTCGAGAGGGGATGTTACAAAATCCATAAATTCAAAAATATTATGAGAGGATGGAAATGAAAGTTTTTCGCAATCTGAAAACATTTGAAGAGGCTGTCCCCAGAAACTCACAAAAGATACTTTTTAGAACTAATAAAATCCACTTTCATTTTACAGAGTTAGTTGTAAAACTATGGAACTTAAAATCATGGAAATGCTCCATGCTGAAGATATAAATAAGCCTGGAGAAGGTAGAGAAGATCCCATAGGTGGCAAATTCATAACAAATCGAAGTAAAACTAGAACTTTAAGGCTGATATGCTCCAACTATCGCTTTCACTAATGAGTTATCTCAATATTTTAAGTAGAGTCGAATTTCTTTGTGGGTTCCCACTAATCCGTCTCCTATCTGCCTGTATTTTCAAAACTGGGGTTTAACCTTGTTTCCATTCAGCTGGCAAAGCTCAACCAATGCTGTGGTTCCATATGAGTAAAATGCTGATTTTACTTACGCTGGCTAAGAAGTATAATTAATAATCATCACCAAATTATTAATACAATTGTATTAATAAATTAACAAAATCCATATTTTACTGAACTTAAAAAACAGGGCTATGCATGTTTTTATTTCCCACAGAGTTTCATAATAGGATAGGTTTTAATCAGTGGTTCTTAATCAGGGGGAATTTCCCTCCCTCCAGGAAATATTTGGTAAGATCTGGAGACATTTTTTATTCTGACAACTGGGGTAGAGGGTGTCATTGTCATTTAGTGGGTCCTGGCCAAGGATACTACTAACTATCCCACAATGCATAAAACTGTACCTATCATCACAGAGAATTTTTCTGCCCTGTGGGAGGCAGGATTCTATGGTGTCTTTGAAGATTTATCCCCCCCATCCCAGTGTACACACCCTGTATAATCCCCGAACTATGAATATGATGATTATGTCCTATGGCACAACTGACTTTCAGATTGGGAGATAATCAAGTCGGCTCATCCTACAAGTTTCCTTAAGAGCATAGAGTTTTCCTGATGGTTACAGAAGAGGAACTCAAAGGGATTTAGAGTGTGAGAGGGATTAGACAGATGTGAGGGAGAATCTCGTTTGCCAAGATTTCTTAGGTGCCTATGGGCAAGAGTTTGCCAGCAGCCTCTAGGAGCCAAGAGCAGTTCCTGGCTGACATTTAGCAAGAAAACAGGAAGTCAAACTCACGACAACAAGGAACTAAATTCTTCCCATTCCAGGAATGAGCTTGGAAGAGGACCTGAGGCTCCAGATGAGAACTCAGCCCAAGCCGGAGTTCAGAACTCATCCACACTGTACTGGGCATCTGACCCTCAGACCTGCAGTGTTGTTCTAAGTCACCAGATTTGTTATTTGTGATGTAGCAACAGGAAACAAATACTGGCCCCTTACGTCAATAGAACCAAGGCTGAGAAACCACAGTTCTAGCACTAAAGGGGTGTTGCTAGGCTTGTTTTAAAAAAAAAAAACAGTGAACAAAAATCTCTGAGGAAATAAGTTTATGTAAGTCAAATCAAGTTAGAGATGTTACTTTACTGTGGGACATCTTGGGAACTTTAACATCTTAATTACAGTGCTTGAGTTACAGGAGAGGAGTTAATTCTGCAGTGATTAAAAGGAGCATCTGAACAAAGATCTACTGTTCTTGGAAAACAGATGAATATCTTTTGTTCCTTAGGATTCTTAGGATTTCTTAGGATTGAGTTTAGCGAAATGTACACATTCACAAACTTTAAAAAAATCAATTTCATTGTTCATCTGCCTAAATTCAAACAAAATCAAATGTACTAAAAATATGTATTATCCTATGCAATTTACACTATTTCAACAATGATTCTTCTGGATTATTTATAATTATAGTGGTCTTGTCAAAATATAGAGGGTAACAGGAATTTTAAATTGCATAGAGACTGTGTATATCTCAATTTTCTGTGAGGGGAGGAGCTAGTGTTAAGGGAGGTGCATGCTAGATACTGCATCAGGTTCTACTTCTACTAGTTATCTTTTTTCCAAGGTCCTCTTGTCAGTTGTACAGGATTTTTGCAGTCCTGGTTGATACTTTACTTTCTATTTTTTATTGACTCTCTCACAGCTTACAATTTTACCTGTAATCCCAGAAAACGGAGCCTTGGGGGCAGTGATGGGTGTCATAGGCATCTGCTAACTTTCTTCCACCTTCTGGGGTGTGATCTGTCGTTCGACATGAGTTTCATCCCTATTTCCTCCAGTTGTGTGTATATTTGCTTGTCTGCCCTGATCTTTGCAATTGTTATAGCCCAGTGGGTACCGTGTCTTTGTTTTCACTCCCAGGCCCCACATCTTCAGTTTTTTATTTACAGTAATGTCAGTTTCTCCCAGCCCAGTAACAACACCTGTGTGTGTCTTCAGTGAGAAATGACCAATATTTAATATATAGACTATAATGCAGATGATAGCCAGTCCCTGCTGATTGCAGCCAAGCTATGGGACGGCAGATTTTTTTGTAGTATATTAATAACTCTAGCAATGATTTAAGGAAAAACAACCATGTCTTTGCCAAAACAGCTTTTGGTATTTCTTCAAGTAATCTGTTAGTTAAATACATACTATGTCTGACTTAGTATAAGATTTATATCCCTACAGATATTTATCACCATCATCTATTAGCTGTCTAATAAATATAGCTTACCAGTTTGTTTCAAATATGATTCTAAAAATGACTACTTTCACTTATCTCATTGCATTCTTTATAAAAAAACATTTTAGAGTAGGACTGTTTATATCCACTTAAGAATATAGGGAATGGCTTCAAAATATAGGATAATAGATCCATTAGTTTAAAAAGCACTTTTACTCTATGCATTGCTGGCTGATGATTAGCTCTCCTATGATGTGTTGAGCCTGCTGCTTAAGTACTGAATTGCACCTACTGAATTGCAGATAGTTAACTTTCCATCTTTCACTGAAGGGCTTCCATAACATAAATCCAACTGATCTTTACAGTTTCATCACACAGTACCACCCTACACAGGTGGAATACTCTAGCCAAACTAAATTTCTCCCATTTTACTCTTGATATAATCATTTAAACATTTATATTTACCATTTCCTCTATCCAGAGTACCTTTAATTGAGATTATATTATAGTTACATTGTGGTAATAAACAGCCCCAAATCTAAGCGTCATAACCCAACAAAAGTTTATTTTTTGCGAACTCTTTACGGAAGCATTTGTGTAGAGGATGTCTCAGAGGTGAAGGGAGGGAGGCAGGGGGAGTACTTTGCTTCTCAAAGTCCCTCAGAGTCACCTACTGATGCAGAACCTACACGTTATTTCATCTCTTATCATTTTATCATCAATAAAATGGGAATTAGAATGGGTACGTTTGCAAGTCTGCCATGAGGATTAAC
>NW_017732428.1:386512-387214 GCF_001890085.2 Hipposideros armiger | reverse complement strand
CTAAATGCCTGAGGAAAATATATAATAAGGACATTTGGGTTAAAATTATAATAGTCAAAAGCTTTCACTGGGAAGTTAGACAATTATCTTAGTTTTCTTTCCAACAGAATGCCTACTTAATATTAAGTAAATATAATAATCTGAATGCTACCACATATGCTAATGTAATCTCTTTACAAGACTGAACCCGTGGTCTATATATATTAGTAGTGAAAGTCATTACTGAAATTCTGTGACTCTTCATTTCCCCTTCCTACTTCTTTTTTACTGCTAGAAACCCAGTTCTGCTTGGTTTAATAATGTGCCCAGCAGAAGTCTTGATTTTCCAGGCTGTTGGCAATTGGTGTGCCCTAAAGTATACATCTCTTGCCAATAAAATGGAATTGGAAAGTTACTGGGCAGCACTCCCAAGAGAGCTGTTTATTCGTGGATTAACCAAGACAGATTTAGCTGTCAATCCCCTTTACTCCTAGTTTCCCCCTCCCCATTTCACCTTCTGGAATATCTCTGTGATGCACTGAACAAAGGTAAAGAGATCTATTCTTCTTGCTCCCCTCAGAGACGAGGGGATCTATCTCTTTCTCTTAGTACAACTCTACTCAAACCACTTTGGCCTTCTGTTAGTAAGTAGAAAGGGGGAAAGAATATTTAATAGAAAGCTGCCACTTTCTCATTGTAATGTTAATCTCACAAAACAAGGTG
>NW_017732428.1:382510-385466 GCF_001890085.2 Hipposideros armiger | reverse complement strand
GGGCAGTTCAAACATGGCAGCTGGTTTCTCTCAGAGCGAGCAAGCCAAGAAAGTGTGAAAAAGCATGCAAGACAAAAGCCATGACTCTTCAAAAATTAATCTTGGAAGAAACAACCCATCACTCTCACCTTCTATTCACAGGAAGAGTGTCACTGGGTCAGCTCTTGTTGGTATTAAATGCTATTATTCAATTACAGTAAATTAAAAAAATAAGATTCTAACAATCTGACTTCCATCTTGTCCAAGCTTTTCAAGGAAAAAGCTACAAAAACCTAATTCAAACTGGGGTTAAACTTGGCAAAAAATCAAACAAGCAAATAAAATCAAAACTTCAAACTTAGCCAAAAAATGTAACTGGTTTATTTAAAAAAAAGTCTCAAAGTCTCAGAATTGTCCTGACTGTAGGTCGATCCATCAGGATTCTGTTCTTAGCCCAACATAAAACTCTGTTTTCTAAAAATGTTGAATGGATTCTATTGATTTGTCTTGTGCTTCATACCCATCCCTATGGCCAGGGGGAAAGGAATTCCCCAGTTGATTAGTCATGGGTCACCTACCCTTTCCTGGAATTTGGGCAAAAGTGACAGGAGCAGAAATCTAAATCATAAGAACTGAGAGCGAGGCAATGAAAGATTGAGGCACTCTTACCACAATAAATGGTATTGGCTAATGGGCAGGCAAATCATTATTGCCCAATATACCTGTCTGTGCCCTTTATGGCCCTGCCTGTTCTAATTCATGAAGTTTACTATGTCTATGGTATACCCCAAAATGCACATGATGATATATTGTGTTTCGCTGGCAAGAATAAGAAGGGAACTATCCTCCTGAACAAAAGAGCTCATGCTAAATAATTGTTTAAAATCAACAACAAATGGAAATTCAGTTTTGCAAGGCAAGTGTGTGCTATGAAAGCACAATGTCTACTAAGCCTTTTTACGCCAGCTTTATTGAGATGTAATTGATATAGCATTGTGTAAGTTTAAGGTGTACAAAATGTTACTTTGACACACTTATATATTGCAAAATTATTATTACCACCCTCACATTCGCTAACACCTGCACATGTCACATAATTGCCTTTTTTTTTTTGGTAAGAACATTTAAGATTTACTCTTTTAGCATCTTTCAAGTACATATAATACAATATTATTAACTATAATCACCATGGTGTAAATTAAATCTCCAGAACTTATTCACCTTCTAGCTATAAATGTGTACCCTTTGACCAATGCCTCCAGTTTCCTCATCTTCACCCATTGATAACCAGCATNACATGAAGCATCAGATAAGGACACTTCTTTCCCAGTGATCCTTGTAACTTGATATTCTCTTCAACGTGCTTTTTGGCTATTACGTTGTACTTTTTCAACATTAATATTCCCATTTTCTCCTTTAAATTACCCAATAAGAATGATATAAAAGTTATTTCCAGTACATTTTCATTTAAGGATAATGATCACTAATGACTACTAAGCTGAGATTTCCTCAGCTCAGAAAGTCTGAATATAGCTAAAGAAGATGAGCAAGGCTGGATATTAATGATAAATATTGAAGATTAGCCTTTTTACTGGTGTAGCAAGAGGTATTTAGATGGCTAAATGTAATGAAAATTTTAAAAAGACCTATAGTTGCTAAATAGTTCTGGGCCAGCTAATGCTTATAAAAAAGCTATTCTTGTATCTTTTTATAGTAAATCTTTATCAGACTTGTTTCTAAATGCAACTTATATAGTGGAGTCAGCCCTCTACCTGCCCATATTGTCACGCCATAGTATCCTTTTGCACATCATGTGCTCTGCCTCTAAATCACAATTAGCATATTCCTTCCTAGTCTGTAATGCCTACAAAATACATAATAATTTCATTTTCTGGCTATTTCATTTTAAACTTATTCTTCGTTTAAATTTGTCAAATTTCATATACAGCGATTGATTTTAAAGTTATTTAATATAGTTGTTCTGTATAATATTTCCACTTAATATTTTTATTAAATCTGGAAATTTCCTGCATTTCTCTTGTTTTCAGCTCTTTATCTTTATGTTGGCCATCTTCTTCTATGCAAAAGCAAATGAGGAATATTCCTCACCTTCTCCCACTTTTCAGTCTTTCACCTCACATTGTCTGGCCATGTCTTCCTCGTACTCCCCCTTCTGGGACTATTGAGTCTCTGCCACTGCAGCCTTGTCTGGCAGCCTCACCGATTCTTTAGTCTTCTTGGCTCTTATTTAGACCTCGATTAGAACCCCACAGATGAACAAGTAGGAATACATTAGCTCCCAAGTCACAGTTTTCTACTTCCTTTATGGAGTTCACTTTGTAAAGGGACTGGATTGGGTCACAGAATTCTAGTTTTGCTCTAAGACAGGAGACCTGTCCTGACATTGGTTGCCTGGTTCAAGCTTTTCTCTACCCGTCAATCCTATAGCATGGGGGTTCAACCTTCAATAGTTATCTGTACCCTAGATATTGAACGTGCCTTCCTGTTATAGAAAACCAGTGGCTCACCATTGTCTGAGATGGTGTGGATCTTTCCAAGTTATTTGGTCCATTTCCAGTCTGTCTTGATACGCATCTGGAACCAGTCTTAACAGATATCTGTTTTCTCAGTGCATTTCACAACCAAATACATACACTGTATACAAATCTTGACTCTAAGTGGGCAATTGCAATATGAGCTTGAACTTTCAATAAGAAACCAATGACTATACCATGTATCATTTATTACCTTGACAATCACCCTGCTTGCATCTTCCTTAGCACTCTGGTTCATAAAAACTCACCCTATCTTGGGCACAAAGATGCCTAAATAGACTTAAAAATGTACCCAGATACTCTAACCCACTTCACGGACTCTGGAAAATCCTATGTACCTATGGTATGGGGTACTGAAAACAAATTTGAAAGTACAACACCATATAGCCTGCATATATATATATATATATATATATATATAT
>NW_017732428.1:374837-375976 GCF_001890085.2 Hipposideros armiger | reverse complement strand
CTGTAAACTGCTATAACTATTACAGTATTTTCATTATGCCCCTCCATCATTTATTCTCTTGGTTTGGAGAATTTCTCTTTTTGGAGCTGTTCTTACCCATTTCAATATCTGTAACTTTTTGCAGTCTAAATATTGATTCTTTCCATGAATCCTTTCACATTTTTAATCCTAGACTCACAAAAATTGGGCAAATTAGACTAGTCTATAATCAAGAAGGTGATTTTTGGGGCCACAGTATTTCTTCTGCAAGTGAGTAATAACCTTCAAACCACCATCATTTCCTTGCTTATATTTGATTGTGTTTTCCAGTATCAAAATTTCTAATTACTAGAATCAACTTGTCATCAAAATGACTTTCTGTCTGGAAAGCCTTACTCACTGTATTTCCCATTATCTATCTTAGATCTTCTTTGAACTTATTTATTTTTTCATTAACAGATTACTATCTATATATCTAATCAGTTTTATTTCCTTCCACCAGTTTTATTACTTGTACCTCCCTGCATTCACACAGGCATTGTAATCTTTTCAGGTCATTTCAAAGTTTCCTTTCTGTTTTCCTAAGATGATATAGTTCTCGTAATGTTGATATCCTTGAAAAAATGTCAAGCTGAGTTGGATTTGAAAAAAAAAAAAATCGAGACAAGAATAGTCTTGACATATAAGGTGTGTTACAGACCCATAACAAGTAATTTAAATCAAAATGATGTAAATCAAATCTGATTTTCCTATAGAAAGTATGGTAAACTATTCCTGACAGAGAGGCATGACACAGTTTTTTAAAGAAAAGCCCATACATTTTATATTTAAACCAGTATGAATAATTTTTTAAAATCATAATAGGAAATCTTTTTCAAATGTTTTTGGGGAACAACCTCGCCAATCATATATAAGAGTACTTAATATGTCACTTAGTATTGACTTACTTATCATATTCAGCCATAGTCAAATCTTATCTTAATTCCAGTCATATTTATTTTGGAAAAACATAAAGAGGAAATAAATATTATACTAGGTCAAAAGCGTTCTGAAAGGCTTTTTTCTTTTGATAAGTAATACTAATGGACATGTTAGAGTAGCCTTGGAATTTTTTCTGGAGCCTTCTACAAATGACCTGTGGAGAACTAAAATATGGTGGA
>NW_017732428.1:370531-371462 GCF_001890085.2 Hipposideros armiger | reverse complement strand
AGCAGTGTTATTCTCTTAGGTCAAGACAGTATTGAACTTCGTAAATTTTCACTGAAAAGCCTCTGTGTAAGAATAAGATTAATTACTCTCATATATTCCTTGGCACATGGTAGATACTTAGTAGCTATTTATTGAATAAATAAATGAACTAATGATTTCTGGATAGCAAAACAGCTAATTGAAAGTTAAAGTAAATGACTTTGTTTTTATAGAACCCCAAACAAGAACCTGAAATGGTAGCTTGACTACATTCAACCCTTTTCCCACCACAATTTATTTCAGCCCATTTTTGTGCATTGAGCCATCAGAGCCACAGCAGAAGCATGAAGCAAATACACCCAACTGCAGATTTACTCACACTTACTTACACCTGTGAAGTAGTACGCACCATAAATATTCTGCTAACCTTTCTCCTAAGTCTGCCTACAAGTACCTTACAGGATTATGGCAATATAAAGTTTTTCAACCTTCATCATATTTATAGTAATGAGTCGTTTAATCGACTTCTCTTCAGCAGCACTCTCTTTTGAATTAAAGTAAGAGTAAAGATGGGGATATTAAACTCTATTAATAGTTTAAGATGTAATAAATGGCTCAACCAGAAATAGCTGACTCAGAGACAGACAAAGATGTTTTAATTTCTCAACAATTCCTATGCAAGAAGTGATGTCCCCAAGTGTAGAATCAGTAAATGTGGGTTCTGAACAAATTACTCCAAGGCCCAAAGCAGAAAAACAAGTAGAGGGACTGTGTTCTTTGATAAGTTTTCCTGGCGGTTTTTGTACATTCTAAATTTTGTCAACCAACACATTATTTTTACTTTCTCCGATTGATTAAAGAAAACTTTTCTTAATCATGATTATACATCATCTTAACTTAAGCATATCGTCCTATACAATTTGGCCACATTAACAACCTACTTACAAGTTCT
>NW_017732428.1:368572-369376 GCF_001890085.2 Hipposideros armiger | reverse complement strand
AGTCCCACATGTTGATTTTTTTCTTTTGCTTCTCTTGCCCGAGGGAATATATCAGTAAAAATATTACTTAGGGTAACACCTGCAAATCTACTTACTATATTTTCTTCTCAGAGTTTTATGGCTTTGGGTCTGACATTTAAGTCTTTAATCCATTTTGAATTTATTCTTCTATATGACATAAGAAGATGGGCCAAGTTCATTTTTTTGTATGTGTCTGTCCAGTTTTCCCCACACCATTTATTAAATAGACTGTTACCCCAATGTAAATTCTTGCTTCCCTTGCCATAGATTAAATGACCATTTAGGGATGGATGTATTTCTGGGTTCTCTATTCTGTTCCATTGATCTTTGTGTCTGTTTTTATGCCATTTCATGCTGTTTTGATTACTACAGACTTGTAGAATGATTTGATGTCAGGTAGTGTGATAATTCCCACTTTGTTCTTATTTCTCAAGATTGATGTGGCTATTTGGGGTCTTTTATGGTTCCATATAAATTTTAGGATTATATGCTCTAGTTCTGTGAAAAATGTCATTGGTAATTTGATAGGGATTGCACTGAATCTATATATTGCCTTAGGTAGAATGGATATTTTAACTAAAATAATTCATCACATCCACGAGCATTGTATATGTTTCCATTTATTTGTATCTTCTTAATTTCTCTCTTCAATGTCTTATTAATTTCTGAGTGCAGGTCTTTTACTTCCTTGGTTAAATTTATTCCTAAGCATTTTATTGTTTTTGAAGCAATTGTAAATGGGATTGCTTTCTTAATTTCTCCTTCTGAAAGCTTGTCATTGGT
>NW_017732428.1:363478-364623 GCF_001890085.2 Hipposideros armiger | reverse complement strand
TTTCATTTTCTGCCTGTGGGCTATTGAGAATGCTTTTTAGTCTAAATACAGTTGAGTAGAGCATAGAAAGAGAGGTAATGTGGAGAATAGTCTGATTTGGAGATTTCACTACTTTACTCGAGGTTTTTCTTCTGAATTTATTGGGGTAGTCAGAATCCAATGCTTAATTGGATACCTGTTTCCCTTCCTTTTTGTACTGGAGCCTCCATTTTGGACTGTCCACTTGACTCACCATGTGATCCTTAAGAACATAAGTCACAGTAGGTTTTGGTCTTGGTGAAGTTTTCAGACTTCTTCAATCCCCACCATCCACAAAACACACACAGTGGCACACCCATAAAGATATGGGTACAGGCATAGGCTCATAGGTAACACCAATTCCTTCAAAGTTCAGACTGGGGATTTTTATGGAGGGGGAAATAATCCAACTTGTTTCCTTTGTCCCTCTTTTGATATGTTTAAACAACTTCTCTTTGAAATTAATTGGATTTTCCTTAATCTAATCTCATTTGATTCCTCCATTACAAAGATTATCCAAGTTTTATTCAGTGATAATACTGTTTATTTTGTCCTAGCCTGCTATATAATTTACTTGATAATTTCTCTTACACCTAAAGGGAGGAAATGTAAATATGTGGGCTCAAATTGATATCTTGAAATCAATAGTTTAATGTCTTTGTATCCTTGTAATAAATAAAGCATCCATAATGCCTCCACTATTCTGAAGCTTTCTGGTTTTGTGTCTCAGATTTCCTTTATAATGTGGTCCACTTAAAGTAATTTACCTCAATGGACTACACAGTGCATAGAATTTCTTATGAGCATGCTGACACAAAATTATATTAGGAAATTGTGCTAAGCAAAAATATAATAAATATAACACAAACATCTGGCATTGAAGGATACATTTCTTGTGTGCATTTAGTCTCTTAGTAAACTCACCTGTTGGATATCAGTTTACATAACCCCAAACTACTGACACAAGTATTTGTTAATCAGGCTCACCAGGAAATTTTTAGATGATGTGCTGTATCTCCATTCAGACCTCTTAATGTTGTAGTTTTTCCTGACCTAAGTTTGGCCCACTCCATGATCTTCCTTGGAAACATTTTTATTGGAGTGTGTTATTTTTTCTATTTCATGGC
>NW_017732428.1:358292-360638 GCF_001890085.2 Hipposideros armiger | reverse complement strand
ATAATTCCTCACTACCCTAGAGATCCAAAGGAAGACACAGACAATCACTTGAGCCAGAAGTTGGAAATAAGAAAGACTAACTAAACCAGCTACAACCTTTGGGGTTGAAAGGTCTACAGGCTAAAGGAGAATAATGACAGATGTGCTTTGAAAAGCTGGATTTTGAAAACTCCACTGCTTAGAATTTTGAAGAAATATGCACCTAACATAAAACTACTTGTGATAAAGAAAAGGTTAGATAACAGTGCTTTTATTTTGTTTTATTTTATTTCACAGAGAAAATTGAGGTGATTTGATATGAGATTTCTGCCTTCACAATACAAATACAACACCTCACCCCCTGTCCTTTAGTTTCAGAGACGGAGGTACTCTTGTAGGATTCAAGGACAATATTTTCATTTGTTCTAAGTCTCATCTCCTACTTCTTCAGAGATCTTGTTTCATCACTTCTTACCAATTTCCTGCTAATTTTCAACCAATCTCTTCTGAGCATTTTTTTAACACTTAAACACGCTGAAGTAAATGCACACAGTTATCTTTAAAATAGTCCTCATTTCTATATTCTGTTTAATGCCATAAATCTCTTCCTCTCTTTATAGCAAAGCTTCATGAAAATTAATTAATTTTTTGTTTTAAGTTCTTTGATTTGATTTAATCCAATTCATACTTCAGTCCATTGCAATCTGACCTAACTCGTAATACTCTAAGAATATTTTCCTTTTAAAGGCCATTAAGGAGTTATTTCTGATTAAATCCAAAGAGTGTCCCTAGTCTTAATTTTTTTTTTTCCATTCACCAAGCATTTGTTTTCTCATTTACTTCTATCCATACATGTCACTGTCGGAAAGAACTTCACAAAGCATTCTGTCTTCTTTCAAAGGACTCTACTCAGTTTGTGCAAATTTTATCACACNCCAATATATATACCGGGGGTGCCAAAAATGTATAAATGTATACAACTGGACACTTTGGTCAGCGTTACTCAAGCAGTAGTTCTCCATAATCAGAAGTGTCTGGATGCTGATGGTAACCACTTTGAGCAGAAGTCAAATAAGACTTGTATTCATCTTTTGTTATCGGTATATATTGAGTATTACAATTTTAATACAGTTTTCCTTTCTTAAAATGTGTATACCTTTTTTTGGCACTCTCTGTTTTATATAGATAGATTGATAGATAGATAGATAGATAGATAGATAGATAGATGATAGATAGATAGATAGATAGTTAGATAGATAGATAGATGACATTCAATATTATTCAACTTCAGCTTCAGGTGTATAGCACAATGGTCATGCATCTACACAGTCTATGAAGTGTTCTCCCTAATAAGCCCAGTGCCCATCTGGCCCTCTACATAATCTTTACAACATTACTGATTATATTCCCCAAACTGTATATCATATCCCCTTGGCTATATTGTGACTACAAATTTGTACTATCTAATCCCTTTACCTTTTCCCCCATCCTCCATCCCCCTCCCCCATTCCCTCCCATCCTTCCATCTAGCAAGCATCAGTTATTTTTTCCCTGTATCTGAGTCTATTTCTGTTTTGTTCATTCATTTATTCTGTTTTTTAGATTCCACATATAAGTGAGATAAAATGCTATTTGACTTTCTCCATCTGACTTATTTCACTTAGCATAATATACTCTAGGTCCAGCCATGTTGTTGTAAATGGTAAGACTTCATTCTTCTTTATGGCCAAGTAATACTCCATTGTATAAATGTACCAATGTTTCTTTATCCAATTGTCTATCGAAGGGCATTTCAGTTGTTTCCATATCTTGGTTATTATGGATAGCGCTGCAATGAACATAGGGGTTTATATATTTCTTCGAATTAGTGTTTTGGATTTCTTTGGATAGATACCCAGGAGTGAAATTGCTGGATCATAAGGTAGTGTCATTTTCAATTTTTTTGATATAACTCCATACTGTTTTCCATAGTGGCTGCATCAGTTTTCAATCCCACCAACAGAGGGTTCCCTTTTCTCCACATTCTCGCCAAGACTTGTTGTTTGTTGATTTATTGAAGATAGCCATTCTGACAGGGGAGAAATTGTATCTCATTGTGGTTTTTATTTGCATTTCTGTAATGATTAGTGATGTTGAACATTTTTTCATATGTCTGTTGGCCATCTGTATGTCCTCTTTAGAGAAATGTCTCTTTATAGCCTTTGCTCATTTTTTAATTGGGTTGCTTGTTTTTTTGGTGTTGAGTTATATGAGTTTTTTATAAATTTTGGATATTAACCCCTGATAAGATGTATCATTGGCAAATATCTTCCCCCAGTCAGTAGGATGCCTTTTTGTTTTATTGATGGTTTCCTTTGCTGTGAAAAA
>NW_017732428.1:354323-356166 GCF_001890085.2 Hipposideros armiger | reverse complement strand
TCGCTATTTAGCAGCATGTTATTCAGCCTCCATATATTTGTGTGTTTTCCAGTTTTCTTCTTATAATTGATTTCTAGTTTCATAACATTTTGGTCAGAGAAGACGCTTGATATGATTTCTGTCTTCTTAAGTTTATTGAGACTTGTTTTGTGGCCTAGCATGTGGTCTGTCTTAGAAAGGGTTCTATGTGCACTTGAGAAGAATGTATGTTCTGCTGCTTTAGAGTGAAATGCTATAAAAATATTGATTAAATCCAACCAACCTAATGTGTCAGTTAAAGCCACTGTTTCCATATTGATTTTTCTGTCTGGGATCTGTCCATTGGTGTCAGTGCGATGTTGAGCTCCCCTACTACGATAGTGTTACTGTTGATCTCTGTCTTTATGTCAGTCAATAGCTGCTTCATAGATTTAGGAGCTTTTATGTTGGGTGCATAGATGTTTACTAGGGTTATGTCCTCTTTCTGGATCGATTTCTTTATTATTATGTGTTCCCCTTCTTTGCCTTTTATTATAGTCTTCATTTAAAGTCTATTTTGTCTGATATAAATATTGCTATCTCAGATTTTTTCTCATTTCCCTTTGAGTGAAATATCTTATTCCATCCCTTTACTTTCAGTTAGTGTATCTCTTTAGATCTGAGGTGGGTCTCAGATAAAATTTTTGATTGTTATTCTGTGCACATTATTGGTCATTTAAAGACATTTTATTTCATTTCTCAGTGATATTGGCATTTTAAGTCTAAATTCTCAGCATGGTACTTCAGGTAAACAATTTTCAACTGTCAGCATGGGCAGAAGTTGCCTGACAGTGTGAAACACAGTAGATATTCCATAAGTAATTGTTGAATGGATAAAATTTTAAAATCTCTCATGTTTTCCACACAAACACATATGCTTTGTTTGTTCTGTGAACCTTTTTTCTCCCCTTGGCATCTATTTTTATGTTAACTATATAACTTTTTTCTTTAATCTCTCTGGATATACTAGATAATTTTAAATGTCCTCTTTTCAATTACATATTTCTCTGGAATCAGCTTTTGTTATTTTTATCTTGATAGTTATCTTTAATGCTACAAGTGTTTTTTAATAAATTTATCTGGTAATTTCTGGATGTCTATTTTTATTCAATAATTAGGTACTGGGAAGGTGGTGTATGCTTCTTTCTCTGTTTTATGTGCAGGATGATTTCTCACCATCCCTAACAGGGAAATCTGCAGAGATCCTAACATATGGTGAAAAGTTGATGTTAACTAGCAGTCTTCAAACTAGTGTGTCCAGACAGGTAGCTGGCTGTCAAGCCAGAACTCTACGATCCCCAAACTGAGAGAGCTTTTTCTCAAGCTCGAAGAGTCCAATAAAAACCTTTGTTCTCATCTTATTAATATTTCAATACTATTATCTCTTTAGAGAAGAACCAAAAGTTATCCTCTGTGTGTGTGTGTGTGTGTTAGTGTGTGTGTGTGTGTGTGTGTGTGTGTGTGTGTGTGTGTGTGTGTGTGTGGGATCATGACAGATGTTTGGTATAATTACTCCTGTTTACAGACCTTCAATTAGACTTCTGGTTTTCAGCTCTCCTTCTTACTCTGGCCTTCCATGGTAGGTGCTGATTTTCATCTCACTGCCTCTCTGAAATTTTGAAGGGTGGATTAGTCCCCATTCTATGCAGTTCCCTTGTATTGTAATTTTGTAGTTTAGTTTTGAAATAGATTTTGATCCCAGATTTATTAAGAAGTGCTATTCATTTTCTGAGGGGTTAGTTGTTTTGTTTTGTTTGGTTTTTGTTGTTAAATTCTGATTTTATTATGATGGTTTGAGAGAATGTGACATTTATGAGTTTAGACT
>NW_017732428.1:348079-349793 GCF_001890085.2 Hipposideros armiger | reverse complement strand
CAACTTGGTTAACTGTCCACTTGGTATAAAGTCATAACAAATAATCCCTCTGATATCAAAAAATGTTAGCAACATTGTTGCAACAAGTTTGTGAACTTATTTGTTAGATCTCATAGATTTTAAAATTTCAAAGTGAGTTTTAAAAAGAGAAAAATATCAGATAATACTGGGGAAACTGGAAGTATTCATTATTTATTTAACAGTCTGAGAAGAGTTGAAAAATAAGTTATGGTTGCAGAATGTGGCCCATAGGAAGTGTTAAAATATTGAATATCACATTTTGAATGCTTTGTTTTCTTATTTTAGAATTTTTTGAAAATTCAAAAAATGAGTACATTTAAAAGGATAGTTTTAAAAATATTTTAAAATAGAGATAAAAATTATCTCTAATTTTTATTACTTCTCCTTCCTTTTGAATATATATATATATATATATGTATATATATATATATATATATATATATTAACATCCACAAGCATATAATACTCAGAAATAAGCATGGATAATTATACTGGTTTCACATATTTGGTAGAAAAGAGAGAAGAGGGGACTTCTCCCGTATGAGATGCAAATCAGAAAATATATGCGATTTAATGGCAGATTAGCATCATTTATTTTTATATTCAATGCATTTTGTTATTTTTAATAGAATTCCATTTGCCAGGATTTGACTCCAAAATCTAAGTTATTTAACAGATATCATTAGGTTGCTAAGCATTAACACTTAATTATCATATTAATAAACAGTTATTACTCTCTTCTACACTGAGCCTTGCCTCAGCAGCATTAGTATGCATGCACTGTTCTTAGGAAACTTAATTGTCCTTAAAGAAAATCATTACAATTTAAATGAAATTGGGAGCCACTGGTTAGGGAAGGCTGTAGGGCATGCACAATACATACTAAACAAGGAACTGTAATTTCCCCAAATCACATTTTTTTCAGTAATTTCACATCACAGCACTATATCTATTTGGTTAAGGGGAAAACAGTTTATTTTTTGCCTTGCAATTTTATAAGGACACCATTTAACCAAGGACATGCAAGACCCTGGAATGGTAGCAAAAGAAATTGAGTAAATCAAATAATTTCTTTGCGTCTGGTAAACTGTTGTCAGCATTTGCAACACAGTCGATGAAGCAGTAAAGTATAGCATGGTGAGCAGCCATCAACCACCACGTCTGCCCTAGGATGGCAGGCAGCAGGAAGCCAAATACTTTATGAAGACAGCTGTTGCCTTTCCCCACATGTGATTTTGTTTGTTCACTTCACAGCAACGCATTTCACATGCTGCCACAAAAATGGGACATAGGGTCACTCTCCTATGTCATGTTGCTTCTTTCTCACAGGCAAGAGCTCATTTTTTACATCCTCTATCATAAAATGACTTAGTTTAGTGATTTGAGTTAAATGTTGTCTGTTATTGAGATGCAAAGTGTTTAAATATCCCTGGACTCTTATTTCTGATAGATAATTAATCAATATTTTACCAAACCTTAAACAGCTCTTCATTTATAGCAAGTGACTCATGATGAAAACAAGGATTTAATTCATGTGGGCATTTGGCATTTTTAGATTAATTAGTTAACAATTGGGAGTTAACCTTATCACTGTCCAACTTTGTGGAACTATAAGAGGAATAACAGTAAAATGAATAAACACCTGCCTTTTTTAAAATACATAAACAATAAAATAGGAATTTAATATATTGAA
>NW_017732428.1:341140-347619 GCF_001890085.2 Hipposideros armiger | reverse complement strand
AAATTTTTTGGTTATTTATTTGGCAGAAGTGAAGAATGAGCATTGGCAAATGTGATGCATAGTATAAAGTGGAGCCACAGTTTTTAAATGTTTCTGTGTTCCTAGAGTCTTTGCGGTGGTATACTGAATTTTCAGATTGGTGATAGAAGCATGTGCTCCCCAGGAACGTGAACTTGGGTACAATGTTTAGCATCTCTGAGCTTTAGCTTTCTTACTTGTAAAATAAAAATAATAAATGTCATACTTATTCTACAAATTTTAAAGGAGACAAAATAGATATTCATAACTTGCCTTTGATACTACAAAACAATGTGCAAGTAATCATTTGTTTGTATTGAGTTGTCAGGATGTAGGAGAAAAAACATGGGTTTTAAAATCTAGGTTAGAATCACAAAGACAAATTATCTGATAATGGCAGGTTATTTCACCTCTCTTAGTTTCAGTCACAGTGTCTCTAAACTGGAGATAACGATACTTGCAGTTAGAGTAAAGATTTAAGCAATGTTAAGTACATTTCTCGTATGCAGAATATTTAAAGAAAATGGTACCAATTACTACCATTAATCCACATATAAGTGGAGTAACCTAAAAATAAAAGCTGAAATACAATTCTATGAACAATGTTCCAAGTTTGTATTTGGTATTTAAAATTTATGTCATTGAGCCCAACTTGTGTACCTTCTTAGGTTGACTAAGTCTCACTTCTCTGTTGTTTAACCCATAGGGGATATGACCACATCAGCGTCCTCCGCCTCATCACTAAACCTCTAAACACTGCTGTCTCACCCCTCCTGGGCTAAGGACTAGGCTGTCTCCACCATTTCTACTGCAGCGGGACTTGCAGTGACTCCAAAATCCAAGCCCACTTATGATGCTTTATGAAGCCGGGACCAGTTTAATAACAAGCCTTACATTTACTTTCTCTTTATACTTGTTGCACTTTCATTGTTAGCTTCATCTCAACACTTGGGATTTCATCCACCTAAAAGCATCAGCATGCAAGTCTTAGTGAAAGCCATGATTTCAAAGGAATTTGGGCTGAAACAATTGACCAGGAATAACTCTGGAAAGTCCATCTTCAGGACAGATTTTAGAGGGGTCTTTGCACTGTTTGAATGAAATAGGACTTATGATAAGCAGGGTGTTAATAACACTTTGTATTCAATAACATCACAGTTAGTCATGTTTTTGCCTGAGGTATAATTGTAAGGCAAGTACAGTTTATCAGTATACAAACAATAATAGCTAAACATGGTGTGATTTCTTTATGGCTTTGGAGAGCTTATCAAAAGCTAATTGTCAACTTAAGGTAGGCTGTCAAAGCCTACTGTGGTAGATTTTAAGACTTTTATTTGTTTTCCTTTTTAAATTTATTTATTTATTTTCAGTTACAGTTGACATTCAATATTATTTTATATTAGTTTCAGGCGTACAGCATGGTGGTTAGACATTTACATAGTTTATGCAGTGATCTCCTGCAATAAGTCTAGTACCCACCTGGCACTATACATAGTTGATATATCATTGTTGACTATATTCTCTATGGTGTACTTATATTACATCCCCATAACTATTTTGTAACTACTGATTTGTTTTAGTCACCAGACAGATTCTGTTGAAAATCAGACCAAACATCTGATTACAGGATTGGTAGAACTGCAAAAGAGTTTGTTGTTGTTTTTGTTGTAGCCATAACAGGTGACTTATAACTGAGAGTCGTGACAGTGAAGTAGTGCCAAAGGTGATAATCAATCCATATAAATTGGAGGTCTGCTAGATCAGAGAAAATTTTAGGGGTTCAGAGATCTGGGGCATTCTAGGATATTCTGTGTTAAATTACAGACAAGTTGTTGCTTATACATTATGGAACTATAAGACACTAAGACAGAGCCATTGTACTGGACAAGTCTCTTTGCATTATGGATCCAAAATGCACATTGCTTGAGAATATAGCTCCAAAACATTGATCAGGAGACTCTGAATGCTATCAATATTAAATGAGATTCAAAAACCCAGTCTTCAGAGCAGATTACCCTGCTATTGTAGCCACTTTATTCACTGACCAATTTATATTTGAGGACTTGCTGGTACATGAAGATGCTGTGTTGAGTCTCTGAATATGGAGTAGTCACACAACAGCTTGGAGCAAAGCCAAACCCATCTCGGCAGAGAATTACCCTCCATTTGAAAATATAATTTTACATGCATATACCAGCAACTGCTTTTACCAGAGCAACTGCTAGTGTCTGAGCATCAGACCAAGAAACATCACCAGATTATGAAACCAGAACTCTCTACCATCAACTAAGCTATTTTGAATTCAGCTAGTCCTAAGGTTAAGCAGGCACTATAGCAATTAAACATTTAATGAAAGTGACACATTTAGGTGTAGGCTGACGCAGATTCAGAAAGCATAAGTAAATTAAATGAACAGATGGCCCAGACTCCCTTGTCACTTAATTCTGTTTATCTGATGTTTATCCTCCAACTCACAACGGTGTCCTTAAG
The DNA here is from genome assembly GCF_001890085.2 of Hipposideros armiger. Lineage (NCBI taxonomy): Eukaryota > Metazoa > Chordata > Mammalia > Chiroptera > Hipposideridae > Hipposideros > Hipposideros armiger. Next base: position 345,111 of record NW_017732428.1, on the reverse strand, counting down.
GAGGGAAACTTTTGACCAACTGACAGAGGAAGAAGAGACTGAAGCATGGCTCACAGATGGACTCCACACTATGTTGACATTACCTGGAAAAGGGCTGCTGCCATGTTATACCCCCATTCAGAGCTGGCCCTGAAAATATTCATCCAATTATTGGGTTGTTGGAAAAGTCATGACGTATTTTTTCTGTTTTCCGTTGCAAAAATGTGTCATGACTTTTCTGACAACCCAATAGATCATGTCAAGGGGCAAAGCTATGAGCAAAATACTGTCATCAATTTCATTTTGTACAAAGTTGAGATACTGCCTAATGTTTGGATGTACATAAAATGCTGTGTAGTTGGTAACAACTTGGAAGAAAGAATGGAAGACAGGGGATAAGGGTGTCTGGAGAAGAGTTATATGGATGGATTTAAGAGAGGGGGCACAAAGTATGATCTTTTCATCTCATGTTAATGCCCATCAGTGTGATTTTAACAAAGAACAAGCTCTTAAAACCTAGGTGACAGAAGACCTCTATTGTGCATATTACCAAGCCTCTTTTCTTGACTATCCCGTTATCTGCAAAGTGGGTTTGTAAACAGAATAGCAATGGTGGCATGGCTAGAAGCTACACATTTGTCAAAAATTGTGGGTTGCCTGCTGCAAAGGCTGAATTACCTCCTGTGGATTGACCAACCACTGAAGTAAAGCACATTGCTGGCTCTTTAATATGGCACTATTCCTCAGGCAACCATCTAAAGGCACATAGATTGTATCAGGCACTTTGGAGGAAACAGAGATTATTTCCACTAAAATTGATGCACATTGTGTATAAGGGTTTGCCTTCCTTACCCCTGCCAATACCACCATTTGATAATCATGGCCTTTAGTATGCCAGATCTAATAACTTAATGTCTCAAATAGCACTGCCACTAAGGAAACCATATAATGGGAGTGACTTACGATAATGGGTGTATGGCCATGGGATTTTCTGATCATGCAATGTTTTCTATTACCTAAAATGGTTGTTCTTCTAGAATAGGAAATGGTCTATTTAAGTCTCTGCTAAGGTCTCAACTTGGGGTTAACACTTTGAAGTCTCTGAGGCCCCTCTCTGGTCATCTATTGCTGTATAATCAACCAATCTTAAACTAAATGACTCAAACAAATTATTATATCTACTGTTGCTTGACTAGGTTCAGCTGGAATGTCATCATTGGAGACATTCAATTGGCATAGGTCAGATATTGGGGCTGAGGCTGAGGCTGGGGATACTGCTGGAGCTGCAGAGATTTGATGGGGCTGACAGCTCACTCACATGACTGGCAGTTGATGTCAGGAGATCAGCTGGGGCTGATAACTGAAGTAGCTCCACATGGCTTCTCTGTGCAGTGTGGGTATTTTGACTAGGTTCTGGAACAGAGCATTCAATACCAAGTATTCTAAAACACACACATGGGAGCTACAAAAATTCTAATCCAGCCTATAATATCACCATTGACACTGTATTTGGTCAAAGTACTCACTATGGCTGGCTCAGATTAATTGAAGTAGAAGGGATATGGGGGATTAGACTCCACTTCCTGATGGAAAATGGGGAAAGTCACATTGCAGAAGGGCATATGAAATGGAAGATATTGCTATGGCCACTATGGAAACACAATGAGTTCAAGTGCATTGTTCTCTTGGAGATGGTATATGGCTGGTCCAATGACAGATATATGAAGCTGTATTCCAAAGGATCTAGGTAAGAAGAGGAAGAAATATGATTGGCTCTCTCACCATGGTTTCCAGTGGTCAAATGGTAGAATTTATGCAGCATTTCTCCTCAACTAGAAACTCTGCTGAAATAGGGGTTCTGTTTACAATAGAGATAGTTTCCAACAGAAGAAACTTTGAGTTTCACTGATATGGAAGTTGCATATATCACTGGGCCATATTGGGCTCCTTGTTCAACCCCTCAAACAGAATAGCTATGGAGGCAGGCAAAGAATGAATTACTGGAATATCTGTTATAGTTAACACTGATACCGGAGAACGTGGGGTGCTTTGGCACAATGAATGCAGGAAAGAATATGTATAGAATGTATAAGTTTCAATGTAACATTTCTTGGCGTGCCTGTGTAGCAAATTCAGCCTGACATGAGCAACACAATCACACTCAGAACCTCTGGATATGAAAATCTCTGTCACTTCATTACTTCAATAAACAAGGTGAAATATTAGTAAAGGGTGAAGTGGGATATATAGAATTGGTTGAAAAAGAAATATCAACTAGAGTTCAGGAGCAATTGCAACACTTGGCATTGTAGTATGGTTTGCTAACCTCTGCAATCATTTTTAGAATTCTACAACTGGCTACTAAATGATGGCATTTGTATCTATTTTCTTGGAAAAGAAGTGTGTCAATCTTGTTTTCATGTTATTGTTGAGAATGTGAGCAGATCTGAGTAGTGCAAGGGATAGACTGTATGAAATCTAATATATGTGCTCCCCAACAGGCTTGCTAGGTCCCATCTGCCTCCTGAATTAGGATGTTTACAAAATGAAGATCTTTAGCTCCACTATCCTCCCCTAATCTCCTAACACCACTAGCTGTTTCAGAAGTCCTTGAAGTGATAACTACCCTCTGCTGTACCTACTGTATAGAGAACAGAGCACCTGCAAAGGCCGAATCTTGCTTTAGCCATATAGATAGTCTCACATCTCACCATTTCTAAACTCCACTTCTCTGCTGGGTGGTGGTGGTGATGGTGAAGGGTAATCTGATTTCCACAGTAACTGACCAGAAGTGTCAATAACAAGCTAGAACTGTAGTAATGTTACTTTATGAGGTGACCAAGCATTGAAAGATAGGAAAAGGGGAAAAGGTATCAGATAAATACTTGATCTTCCTGCTCCCAAATTTTGTTGATTAAAGTAAATCAAGAGCCAGGCCAGCTTCAAAGGGAGAGGAAATACATTTTATCATATGCATGCATTACAGGAATAGGAGAAGTTCTTGGCAGGCCACTTTCTAGACAATTTATCACAAACTCATTCCTTTCAAATTTTCTAATTCTTTGTATTGTAGTTCTAACATGTAGACATTCTTTAAAATTTTAATATCAGGCATTTAAAAAATATTTCTGTTGAATTCTTATTACTTGAAGTCAAAATTTAAATTTTGAAAAATGTATTTTTATTTTTAGAAAGTTTCTTTTTTTTGGAGTGTCCTATTTTTTTCTCCAACTTTTTTCTCCAACTTTTCTCGATCTCTTAGAGATGATGCTATAGGCATTCTCCAAAATGAACTCTGGTGCTTCTTTTTTTTTTAGATATTATTGGGGAATCAGCAAAGGGGAACAGACAAGTTGCTGTCCTTTTGTTTTTCAGTCTAGTTGTGGAGGACATCGCTTCACTGGCCCATGTTGGTATTATCATTGTGCCCTTCCTGGGTGAGGCATTCACCCGCCTGCCATTGGACGGCCACTCACGGCAGCTCATGGCAGCTCACGGAAGTTCACACCTGCTGCCGGCCGGCCCCACTGCAGCCCAGCTCCAGGTCGAGCTGTTGTTCACCATCTTAGCTGTAAAGGGCGCAGCATCACTGGCCCTCATGTGGGATCTGAACCAGGGTCTTGCTGCTCAGAGCTGGCGTCCCAAGCCAACTTGTAACCAACGCGTCACTCGGCCGGCCCAACTCTGGTGTTTCTTATTTCCTCATACCCACACCTCTGTGGACCCCTCCCACAATAATGATTAATAAATAATGATTAGGGGGCCGGCCGAATGGCTCAGCTGGTTAAGAGCTCCTTGGGAGCACTAGCTCTGAGCAGCAGGGCTGCAGTTCGGATCCCACATTGAGGGCCAGTGAAACTGCCCTCTACAGCTAAGATGCTGAACAACAGCTCAACCTGGAGCTGGGCTGCTGTGAGTCCCCGGCGACGGCGTAGGTAGGTAGCAGCGGGGCTGCAGTGGGCTGCCCTGAGCAGCTGTCCAATGACCGGCGA
>NW_017732428.1:337788-340810 GCF_001890085.2 Hipposideros armiger | reverse complement strand
TCTTGGCTTCTTTTGCACCACTAGCTTTCTCTGTGTTGGCTTTCACTTTGACAATTGGGGACGCCAGCCATCAAAGTCACAAGGACATTCAAGTAACCCTGGGAAAGAGCCCACATGGGAAGTAATTGGAGCCTCTTATTAAAAATTAGCACCAACCTGCCATGCATGTTAAGGGGTCCTCCAGCCCCAGCAGAGCCTTCAGATGACTGATGCTTCAGGCAACATCTTGAATGTTACACCATGACAAATCCCGAGCTAGAACCGCATTGCTAAACTGCTCCCAAACTTCTGACCCACAAAAACTATGGGAAATAATAAATATTTATTGTTATTTAAAGCCACTGAATTTTGAGATATTCTATTAATCAGCACTAGATCACTAATACAAGTAATAGTAATTTCAGATTACAAATATTGGGGTTTTTTGGTTTGTTTTTCTAATATTTAATGAGTTCCTCTTTCCATTTTGTTTTGTTATCCTCTGTCCGTGGTATTCTTTTCCTTGACTGTTGGTGTATATTTAGAAGTGAGATGCTGAAAAGCTAACTAAAAATGTGGTGTTCACAGGTTTCTATATAACTGTGGACTTTACCTTTTTTTTTTTTTTGAGACACCTATCAATCTTTGTAGATTTTGTCCTTTGGCTTCTCATTTTTCTCAGAGAGTAGTTTTCCAAATCTCTATATGGGAAATCTGCTGTAAAGCTAGGGAAAGAGATTTGGGTTGCACAGTTCTAAGTTTGAAAATTTTAGTTACTATCTGCTGTTTTGGTATGGTGCTTTACTCATGCCCCCGTCTAAGTCCTGGTTCTTATTATTCAGAGTACAGCAGGTCCTTGAATAACATTGTTTTATTCAACATTGTCTTGTTATAACATTGGTGAGATGCCATAGAGGCTTAACTCTTGTTTATATCAATTAGCCTCTAGCAAAACTGGTTTTGTTATACCTATGTCCCTTAAAGTCACAGTGTCTACTGACAATGTAAAATGAGGACTTACTGTATTTCTGATTCAGTCTCTCAAGAGCAAAAATTCCTTTCTTCTGTTGGGATGGTGAACGGGATCTGGCATTCCAAGTCATTTCAGCCTCATCCCCCATCTTTCCTTCATAGATAGCCAAGGAACAGGAACACTGTTCAAAATGAGCAGCAACTCTATTCCCAGAGATTGTCCAGGTTCCTTCTATCTTATTGCTTTGTCATCATCTACGCATTCATCTGCAGGTGAATGTTGGACCACCAGCACTGCATCCAAGTTGTAGACAGAAGGATGAGCAAAACATAATTGGAGGGCAAATACCTTTCTTCTCAAAAGACATGACCTGGGAGTTACACAAGCTACTTTAATTTACATTCCAATCACTATATTTCATGGACATATATAGCTGAAAGAAATGTTGAGAAATGTGGTAGACCGAGGCAGTCATGTGTCCAGATAAAAGAGAGAGGACCGATTACTGAAAGGAAGAAGGAGACATTAATTATACTACTTCTGATACTTTCAGCTTTCCTTTCTCTAAATCATTACATTTCATTACACATATTCAATCTCCCAAAATTTTGTTTACATGGTTTTGCTTTTCTCTCCTTCTCTTTATCCTTCTGTGTAGCCACTATTTCTTTTTTAACCATTATTTTAGTGGATTTAGGCAGCAAGTAAATACTTATGTATTCAACCTTACATATCAAATTGGAAGATACTTGCTCAAGATAACACATCTTTACAGTTTATATAATTGATCACCAATTTGTATATATGTAAATGTTTTATCTCCTTTAATAAAGTTTTGTAGTGACAGACAATATACAGTCAATTCTAATTATGCACAGTAGGTATGATCTATAAAGTTATCAAAAACTGAATTCGCAAATATTGAACCATTGCCCTAGGGGTAATATGTACATGTAGATATACGAAGCCCTCATAGAAGATAATCTTAAATCCTAAAAACAACTCATCTGGTAGATTCTGTTTTCTTGATTTTTAAGAGAGAATGAAGTTCCAAAGTGTCAAGTAACTTGCCTGAGGCTGCCCCACTAACAGATGCCAAAATTAGGATTCAATCCTCATCTCAGAGCTGAGCTTCTTACATTTCTCTCCACTATGCCTGCTTATTTGCATCCTCCGCTCACCTCTGTACGAGAGCTGAATCAAGAAGTCAGAGCTGTGATTTGTGTCACCTCATCTGGGAATGTGGATGTCAGGTGACTCACCCTTTTGCTGCCCTGAGCGTGTTCACAAATGACCACGAAAGCACCACAAGGATAGATTTGGGGATACAAATAAATTTTAGCAAGTAAACACATTCACAATTACAGACTATGGGAATAAGAAGAATTGACTATAAATTGTTGTTGAACACTTCTACCTAATACATACTATGTATATGCCAAGAGTTGTGCACACTCTGCATATCAGTTGTCTAATTAAAATATAAAATGCCATATCTGCTATCATATATATTTTCACTGATAAAGGAATTTTGCTAATCCCCCATTTTGTGTTCTTTCCCACGATATTTATGATTAATTCTCTGAAATAGTGTGTCTTAAATATGATCATTTATGATTCCCTAAAAGAACAAAACTTTGATATGTCCATAATTTTGGTATCTAAATTGTTTGTGACACATTTGTTAAATTTGCAATGAAATTAAAATTGAGCACTTGTTCTAGAAAAAATATGATTGTTGAACCAAACAAAATTGCTTTGAAAATTATAAATTTTTATATACGATATATTGAGAACTTGAGGTAATGAATTCTAGTTAATATAATCCACTGGCCAATCCTATGATTTTTAATTCATTTTATTTATCAGTGTAAAATTATCACACTCAGTTTTATTTTCTCCCACTTACACAGATTCATAATATGCCATGCATCTCACTACTTACTTATGACAATCTAGATTGTAATATCTACATGACTATTTTCACCACTAACTTTTGTCTTTTTAAGAATTGCTTTTGAGTTCATTCTTTCTCTCTCTCTCTCTCTCTCTCTCTCTCTCTCTCTCTCT
>NW_017732428.1:324165-337008 GCF_001890085.2 Hipposideros armiger | reverse complement strand
GCAGGCCCTGAAGCACATTTTTTAAGGATTATTATTTGATATGCAAACTTTGGAATTTTGGTTGCAACCCTACTTTACAAAACATGCATACAAACTACTTTTCATAGGGGAATACAGATTTTCTTTTAAAGAGATAATAAATAACTCAAGAAACCAGTTATAAGTCTTAAGAGGGTTTCAAAGTTGAAAGCAATAATTTCATATTACAGATATGAAAAGTTTCTTTTAGGTCAACAATTAGACCATTCTTATTTAAATAAGTGGCTCCCCAAAATAGATCTCTAAGATGATAGTAGATTGGCTGAAAAAGATAATGGTCACCTCAAGAAAAAGTAAAAAATATAAATTCATTAAAAAAAAAAAAAAAACTCCCAGAAATTTTAACTCATAAAATTGAGGTGGTGTTAAGGAATTTACATTTTATAAAACTTCTTTAACAGTAAATTTGAGCATCAGTAATATAAATTATAAAAATAAAAATATTGAAGGCCTACTGTGGTGAGAGGGTATTTGCGTAATTTTATATGTGTTTTAATTTAATTCACAAAATAATACTATGAAGTAGATTTCACTATCCAAAATTTACATTAAAAAAAAAAGCTCATTTAGGTTAAGTACCATGGTTATATATACTGTAGGAAACAAAAGTTTGGATAAAATCACTATCCTATAAGTATTAGTTTCCTAGGGCTGCCATAGCAATGTAACACAAACCGGGTGGCTTTATTTTCTCAAAGTTCTCGAGGTTAGAAGTCCAAAATCAGTGTGTCAGTAGAGCCATGCTCTCTCTGAAATCTGTAGTAGAATCCTTTCCCTCTTCCTAGATTTTGGTATTCTGCTGTCTTTGGTGTTACTTGGCATGCAGCTACATAATTTGAAGCTCTGCCTCTCTCATCACATGACATTCTCCTTGTAGGTCTCTGTGGGTACATGACTGTCATCTTATAGGTATATAGTCATATTTGATTAGGGGCTTATCCTACTCCAGTATTACCTCATCTTAACTAAACAAATTGCACATGCAACAACCCTATTTCCAAAAAGGTGATATTCTAAGGTACTAGGGGCTAGGACTTCAACGTATCTTTTATGGGCAAAACACAATATAAACCATTATTTATGTTCTCAAAGCATAAATATTTCTACTATGCCACACCACCTCTACAGAAGAACATGCACAAAAATTTTGATGAACTTCTAAACAGCAATATTCATTTTTTGGTTGACAAATCATTGAATGACCTTTAAACATAGAATACCTTTAGAACTGGGAGGTACTTAGGGACTTAGCTTATCCTTTCTATTTAACACATGAGGAAAACTGAACTCAAGAGACAAAAGAGATTATATAACTTGACCAAGGCCATGTAGCTAAATAGTGAAACAGTATGTGCCAGAACACTAGTCTTCTAACCATTAAACAGACCAGTTATTTTTTTGTAATATAATTTTGGCTGTTGCATTAAATTTTATTTTATTTATTTAACTTTTTTTGCTTTTTGAAGTAACATTCTTATAAAAATATTGTCCTGGTCAATTCAACTGTACTATTTGCAAATAAAATTGTTTATTCTTAATATGTTCATGCTAATTTATCCTCATGTAGGGTAAAACACAGAATAATCCAATCTCCAAAATATTTCTATAGCAAACACTAAATTCAATGTGTATTAAGTATTTGTTTATTATTGTTTTTTGAGTTGATGTAGTTATTGTTTTAATGATTGACTAAAACATAATAGCATCATAAACCTTAAAAAAATTAGAAAAAAGTTAATGAAAAATGTTCAGGATCGCTATAATGAACACTGAAAAGCAAAACCAAACAATGAAAACTGCTGAGACATTAAGGAGATCTAGGTAAGTGGAGCAATATACGATATTCATGGATTGGAAGACAATATTGCTTAGATCTGAATATTATCTAAAAATGATTATTAAATCAACACAGACTCAATAAAAACCCCAACAGATCTGTTGGGAAAATTGACAAGTAAGTTTATTAAATACTATCTTTCCCCATTTTTAGTCAGTTCATCTACAATAGTAAATAGTAATTTAAGGGGGAAAAAGGCAAAACATCGGATAAGAAATTAAGAGAATTAAAATGTTAAGTACTATTTCTGGTTAACCTACCCTTAAAACAATAGCAACCCATTTGCTTAAATTACACTTTGTTATTGAAGAGGTTTCCAGAAGGGAGAAAGGGTACACATTTTAAATAAACACCAGATAGCATCTAACGCTGCAATTCCACTTCTAGGAAGTCATCCGACAGAAAAACTCATAACTTAATAAAGATAATAGCAAAAAACATTTACTTCACCATTGCTTATAACAGTGAACATTTGCAAACAAACAAAAGACGATAGATGGGAAAATGTTTAAATAAATTATAGAACATCCATTCAAAGAACTAATACAGAATTGTAGAAAAGAATGAGGTAGATCTAAAAATACTGAGCAGAAATAATTCTAGATAAATTATGAAGAGAAAAACAGTATATGTAGTTTAATTTTATTTTTGTATATACACACACAAATTTCCCATGCATATGTTATCTCTCTCTCTCTCTCTCGCTCTCTCTCTCTCTCTCTCTCGCTCTCTTTCTCTCTCTCTCTCAAATGCACAGGAAAATAATATGGAATAATGTACACTAAAATATTAACAGTAGACATTTCTGAGGCATGGCAATGTGGACAACATTGAATTTTTGTGTAATATACTTCAGAATGGTTACTTTTTGTTTTTATAAGTATTTCTTTTGTAATCTAAAATAATTTTACAAATTTTTAATGTAAAAATAAAACTACAAATAACATTGAAAAAATAAAAATACAATTTATGTGAAAATATAAAGGGCCTAGAAAAGCAAACAGTGTTGCCAAAAGAAAAAAGAAAAGCTAAAAGATTCATACTACTTTATTTCAATATTTACTGTAAAAGTTAAGTATTCAAAACAATTTGGTAGTGTCATAAGAATTTGTGGCTTCACAGCATTTCTGTTACATTTATTTCCAAACTAATCTCTACTTCATCTTTATCAACACTATATATTCTCTTCACTAGATTATGTCTTTCTTTCCCTTTCTCACATACTATATCCCTAAGCCATCCTCTTACAAACAACTTCAACTTCTTTGTCCCCTAATCTTTCTGCTACATGGACTGGCAAAGTTCAAGCCTCAATCAATCCAACCATGGATCACCACGACTTCTTCATTCAGGTTGCCGAATGGTCTTGGGGAAAACCACTCACCTGTATGGATTTGTGTCAGTATGCACTCATTGTCTGCAACTTCAGCTGGAGATTATAAAATGTTTGAAATTTGTAGTACGCTTATTTGTACTTAGTTCCTAATCCAATGAGTTATTCTTTCTAGGCACTCAAAAAATACCACCTGATGGATATGATTTGTTCTGCCAAATCTTATTTACCCAAAGCTATTCTACTGTAAATTCAGTACATTTCACGTTTCTCAATTGTCAATTTATTTTTAAAACTTTTATTATTGCATCTAATACATTAGAGAATATTTTAATGTAAATGACCTTTAAATAATACCAATAATTGGTTTTAGTTGTCCTCGCTTTACTTATCACTTTCGCTTCTCTTGCTGCCTCTGTCAATCAAGAAATCACAAGGCAGTCTCAGACTTACTGGCATTTTGGTCCCCTGACTTATGGCACATTATACCTCTAATTAAGTCTCTGTGTTATTTTAGTATTTTGCTTGTCTGGCTCAATATCTCTCTTCCTTTTAGGTTAAATGTTGTAAACAAAAAACAAGTATAATAGCTGCCCAATCAAATTATAGAAGGAATGTTGAAAAGGTCAAAACAACAGAACATACTATGGTAATTTATGTAATGCAGCATGTATTAAAATTTTGGCCTTCATTTGACTCAAAAAAAATGTAATGGCTGGATAGAAATGGCACAGGCTATTCAGAGTTAAGTGTTATCTTCTGACTGGCAGGAATTTATCGCTTTTGTTTGTTCTCCTCTCTGGGTACCTCTCTCCCCTGTTTCAGAAGGAAAGTCAATCCGGGGCCCATTGGCAATCTCCCCCTTGTTCTCCCCTTTTCATTTGTCCTTAAGAAAGGGAAGGAACAGGCTAAATCCTCCTGGTCTTGTGAAACCCTCATAGACCTCATGATCCTTCCTCTGTGCGCATGTCTTACTTTTACAAGCATTGCTTATTAGAATGACAAAAGGCTTCCTTATTTAGTTTCTACTATTATATGATGTATTGGCTTTGGCATGAGACATTTAAACAAAAGCCAGTACTGATATATAGAAGTAGAATAGGTAGGAATACTACCATTGCCTACTAAATTGATGTGAATTTGTAATGAATTGATGTAAGGCAATCTGGTTACTCCCATCAATAGTAGCTTGTAGATACAGACATAGTAAATATATTGCCAAGAAAGAATGAAAATATACACTAAAGTTATTAAAGCTGCATAGTTCTCACATTTTCATTATGCATTTGGTGCTGTAGTCATAAGCACAGGAGTAGAGGATAATCTCCTTATTTGGGAAAAAATTTCTACATTGATGGCAAGTTTGTATCAGGTAGAAGACATGTATGGGGACATCTATTAAATTTGCCTTGATATGGATAGCTAAATAATAGAAATATACATTTATATATGTGTTAGCTGTATGAAATATTGTATCATTGTTGGCTATTGTGTTCCTTGGGAAGATGACTGTAAGATGAAATTTAGAGTGTAGGCTGACTGTTAAGTAGGGTTTGGGGGAACAAAACTTATGGAAACAGAGAAAGAAATAAAAAGTGGTCAGAGAGATGAGCCATGCTTTAGCTGAGCTTTGGCTGAGCTTTGGCTGAGCCCATTGGTGGCTTTGCAAATGGAATAGGCTTTCGGAGTTGTCCTCAATGTTGGTGAGGGAGTCAGACTCAATATTCCCACATACGGTAGTCATTGCATATAGATTTCCCTAGATGGGGCTTGTCTTTAGACAAAATGACTCTTTGAAACTCAGGCAATACATGAACTGACTGGAAGCTGAAATGCATCTGCTGACAGCATTTCAAAGAAGACGGCTCATCAAGTCCCTCGCTGAAAAATAATCTGTCTAGAGTGTTCTCTGCAGCCAAGTTTGGCCAAGTGACAAATTTAGCTCTAATGGAATATGAATAGTAGACGTAATCTGTGTGACATTTGTGTGTCTTGCTCAAAAGGAAGTTGCCTGTCCTCAATTAAATGTTCTGATTTCCATTGGGTAAAACAGGAATATGGCTTGAAAATGACTTTTCTGGAAGTATAGGTGAAATCAATACTTTAGAGGAACAAATAGCAACAAAATGGAAAGAACCTGGGTTCCTTCATAGAAAGAACTTCAGAGAGGCATGATGCTTTTCAGTCTGAACCATTCCCAAACAGTATGCGTGAGAGAAATAACTCCATTTTAAACTGATGTATTATGTGGTCTCTTTGTAATATACTTAGTGTTTCATTAATATAAGAAAATGATACCTGGAAGTGAGCTGCTACTATACAAAATTCCAAATCATGTGGCAGTGGCATTGCTATAAAAAGGTGGAAAGGGGTAGCATGAGTGTTCTGGCTGGAAAGATGACATCTCATGTTAGGACATGGCTAAAGACTTGTAAAGCTATCACTTGTGAAATTTCAGAGGCAGACCACATGTTTACCAAATCTGTAGCTTTAATGGAACTTATTAGAAAAATTCAAACAACTTATTTGTGGCTGCTTTTCATTGTTTTAGCAAAGTTACTTCTAGTAAAGAGAGCCAAGATCAGGAAAAATGACAATGTTTGTAACCATATACAGAAGAAAATATAGCACTGCTAAGAAAGGCAGTCTCTGCCTACAATCAGCAATCATATTCACTGCACAACTAGTAATCTGGGCCATAAAAGCATTAAAATACCAACTGTTTTTTTTATCCTAAATAGCAGAAGATGAGCTTGTTACATTTAACCTATCTCCATGGCCTCCAAATTAAACTTTTTTAGGCAGAATAGGGAGCCAGTGTGTGATAAATCTTAGACTGTCTTATCATACAACTGTATTGTTTCAGGGTATCTTCAGTTTAGATGCCTTTATATCATTGGAGAGTAGATGGGTCTAGCCTAGAACCTGTACATGAAAACCTGCAAGACTTGAGGTATACGTCTGGAGAGGTTCTTTAGGCATTGGTTATTTTAACAAAAACCTGACAAGAATAAAATAAGATGAAAACCTTCTGTTTCTTATGAGAATTTTATTGCCAAGAAAACCAAACAAAATGTCTGCCTTTCCAATTATTCACCTATGATAGACTATATATATTGTTCTTTTACATTTTGGGCGAGAGATGGACATATAAATCATCTATTAGTATATAAATTAGCAGATTGCAAAGGTCATTTAGGCTTGAGGGAGAGAATGATGCTTCATTAAGAGACTCTATATTGACCTAGATGCAACACTCATGGAGTGAGTCTACATATAGGAATAAGTAAAGACATTGGGTTCATTTCTACACTGTTCCTCCAAATTCATTCTTCCATTTCACTAGACTTTTGCTGGGCCTAACGTGCCTGTTAAATGAAATTCATTTGAATTGCATTTTTTCTCACCATAGGTTACAGTATAGAAAAGTGTTGACTTATGTTTAACAATTCAGATGAGAATGACGCTTTGGCAATGGCAAAGCAAAAATGTGAAATGAACCTGGGACCCTATTTGTTTCCTAGAGCATAGTCATCTGACTTGTCATTCCTCTCTAGACTGTGAAGAGAGAAAAAAAAAATAGATTCTATTTATTATTTAAACCACTGTACTTTGATCTTTGAAATTTATTTTTTACCATGCCTAAGCCTATACTGTAACAAATGTATGTCAGAAGTATAATTTTTATACAAATTTTATCATTTACTATTTATTGTTTCAGATATTAAAAGGCTATAATGGGCATACTTTGTCCTGATTTTTATTAGGACAAAATAACTACAGATCGCTGCTTCTTAAAGTATTGATTTTTTTAAGAATTGTTTTTTCTTTTCATTGTAGAAAAAAACATTTTGAAAATAAAATGACATAATTTGTAATAAAATATATTTGATATAATTAAAATACACAAACATTATCAGAAGATAAAAGAATTTTGGTTGTGTAGAAGTTTTGAAATTCAAAGAGACTTCCCTGCAACTGAAAAAATATTTTCTGAATGATTTCCATGAATACATATTGACTATAAATTCCTCTAGCTCACTTATTGGATACATCTGTGAGTCCTTAAGAATTATGGCTATATGACTAACTTTTTTTTAAGTAAAAAGAAAACTCTTAAATGAAACAGCAAAACTTAAGAAATTCAAAATATTTTCACTGAAATAGAAAAAACAAACTCCATCAAAGCAGTTTGGTAGATGTGCTCTTTGTTCTGGTTTAAGTTCATAAACTCATCAACAGTTTATCTATTATCTGGAGCACACTGACAACTGATATATACTCCAAAACATACTCCATATGTTCTTTGTAAGCAGAATTGATGAATTAGTAAATATATTATTCAGTGCTTAGCAGCCAGTAATTAAACTTCCATAATACAGTCTATTGCTCTACACGTGGTAATTACTGAGAGTCATGGGATGTCTTTCTTCACGGTAATTCTTTCTTCACCATTTTGGTGCCATTTTCCCAAAGACAATGCACCTATATGTTATAGTGATCAATGTTTAAAAAGTGCTTTGTAATTGTCTAGGAAGTGAATGGATTATTATGAGAGACTGGGGCAACTGTTAATATCATACAAACAGTGTTTGATTTCACCTTACAAACGGATATGTATAATGACACTTAAAATTCCATTATTTAAACTGTATATTTAAAAACATTAAAACATGAACAACAGGGGTTTTATTTTTACTTATTTTCTATTAAACACTTAGGATACTAAGGACCATTGAATTCCATTTTTGTGTGTGTGAAAATTTTCATTTTTTAATCTATTTCTTTTCTCAGAATTACAAAATGTGGTTTTAAAATGTAAGCTAGTTAAGTAAACATCTATGCACCCAATATAGGAGCACCTAAATATATAACACAAATATTGACTTACATAAAGGCAGAGATCAACAGTAACACAATCATAGTGGGGGACTTTAACACCCTGTTGACACCAATGGACCGATGTTCCAGACAGAAAATCAACAAGGAAACAACAGCCTTAAGTGATACATTAGACCAGATGGATATAATTGATATTTTTAGAGCATCTCACCCCCCAAAGCAGCAAATATACATTCTTCTCAAGTGCACATGGAGCATTTTCCAAGATAGACCACATGTTAGGCCACAAAACAAGTCTCAATTAACTTAAGAAGATTGAAATCATAACACGCATCTTCTCTGACCACAATGGTATGAAAGTAGAAATCAATTACAAGAAAAAAACTGAAAAACACACAAACACATGGAAGCTAAATAACATGCTACTAAACAATGAATGGGTTAACAGTGAGTTCAAGGAAGAAATCCAAAAATACCTTGAAAGGAATGAAAATAAAAACAGAAAGACCCAAAATATATAGGACACAGCGAGAGTAGTCTTAAAAGAGAAATTCACAATAATACAGGCCTACCTCAAGAAAACAGAAAAATCTCAAATAAACAACCTAAATTTACACCTAAGGAAACTGGAAATTGATCAGCAAACAAAGCCCAAAGTGAGCACAAGGAAGGAAATAATAAAGATCAGAAAGGAAATAAACAAAATAGAGGGTAAAACAAAAATACAAAAGGTCAATGAAACCAAGTCTGGTTCTTTGAAAAGGTAGAAAAAATTGATAAACCTTTAACCAGGCTCATCAAGAATAAAGAGAGAGGACACAAGTAAATGAAATCACAGAAATGAAAGACGAGAAATCACAACTGATACCACAGAAATACAAAAAAAAATAATAAGAAGAAAACACTAGGGGCAAATATATCCTAACAAATTAGACAATCTGGAAGAAATGGATAAATTCCTAGAAGCATATAAACTTCCAAGGCTGAATCAAGGAAAAAAAAATCTGAACTAACCAATTACTGCTAATGAAATGGGGTCAGTAATCAACAAGCTTCCCCTTGAGATTAGGAAGAAGACAAGGATGTCCACTTTCACCACTTTTATTCAACATAATACTGGAAGACCTAGCCACAGCAATCAGACAAGAAAAATAAATAAAAGGCATCCAAATGAGAAAGAAAGAAGTAAAATTGTCATTATTTGCAGAAGATATGATGCTATATAGAGAGAATACCAAAATTCCATGAAATTATTAGAAATGGTTAATGAATTTAGTAAAGTAGCAGAATACAAAATCAGTATTCAGAATGGTTGCATTTTTATGCACTAATAACAAACTATCAGAAGGAGCAATTAAGAAAACAATCCCATTTACAACTACATCAAGAAAAAAAATTACCTAGGAATAAATTTAACCAAGGAAGTAAAAGATCTGTACTCTGAAAATTATAAGACATTGAAGAGAAAAATTAAAAGAGATACAAATAAATGGAGGCATATACCATGCTGATGTATAGGAAGAATATAGTAAATATGTCCATGCTACCCAAAACAATCTATAGACTCAAAGCAATCTCTTTCAAAATACCAATGGCATTTTTCACAGAACTAGAACAAATTATTCTAAAATGTATTTGGAATCATAAAATACCCCAAATAGCCACAACAATCTTGAGAAAACAGCTTGAGGTATCACGCTACCTGATATTAAACTATATGACAAGGCCACAGTAATCAAAACAGCATAGAAACATAAAAATAGATCAATGGAACAGAATGAAGAGCCCACATATTCATCCATGCTTATATGATCAGTTAATCTATGACAAAGAAAGCAAGAATATACACTGGGGTAAAGACAGTCTATTCAATATATGATTCTGTGAAAACTGTGCAAGTACATGCAAAAAAAACAAGACCACCTTCTTACTCCATATACAAGAATAAACTGAAATGGATTAAAGACTTAAATGTAAGTCCTGAAACCATAAAACTCCTAGATAATAACAGAGCCAGTGATCACAGACATTACCTTTAATAATATTTTTTTACTGATTATCTTCTAGGCAAGGGTAACAAAAGAAAAAATACACTAATGGGACTATATCAAACTAAAAATGGTTTTGCACAGCAAAGGAAACCATCAACAAAATGAAAAGACATGCTACTGAAGATATTCACCAATGATACATCTGATAATGGGTTAATATCCAAAATTTATATAAAACTCATACAACTCAACACTGAAAAAACAAAAATCCAATTAAAAGATGGGCAGAGGACCTGGGTAGGCATTTCTCCAAAGAGGACATACACATGGCCAATAAACATATGAAAAAATATTCAGCATTGCTAATCATCAGAGAAATGCAAATAAAAACTCCAATGAAATATCACCTCACACCTGTCAGCATGGCCATCATCAATAAATGAATAAGCAAGTGTTGGTGAGGATGTGGAGAAAAGGGAACCCTTGTGCACTGTTGGAACTGAAAATTAGTGCAACCACTATGGAAAACAGTATGGAGGTTCCCCCAAAAATTAGAACTACCGTATGACCCAGCAATTCTACTTCCGGGTATTTATCCAAAGAAATCCAAAACTGAAATTTGAAAAGATATATGCACCCCTATGTTTACTGTAGTGCTATTTACAATAGCCAAGATATGGAAACTACCAAAATGCCCATTCATAGATGACTGGATAAAGAAGAAGGGGTACATATGTACAATGGAGTATTACTCGGCCATAGAAAAGAATGAGATCTCACCATTTGTGACAATTGGATAGACCCAGAGGGTATTATGCTAAGTGAAATAAGGCAGGCTAAGAAAGATAAATACTATATTATCTCGCTTATATGTGGAATCTAAAGAACAGAGTAAAGAACAAACAAAAGAAACTGACCCATAGCTACAAAGATCAAACTGATGGTTAGTAGATGGGAAGAGGTTTGGTTGGCTGGGTGAGAATGGTGAAGGGATTAAAAAGTACAAATTGGTAGTTACAAAAGAGTCATGGGGATGTAAAGCATAGTATGGGGAATACAGTTAATAACATTGAAAAAAATAATGTAGTGTCAGGTGGGTACTAGACTTATCGGGAGAACACTTTATAAATTATATCACATCCCTTTTGTTTTTTCAAGTTGTTATATTTATTGAAACTGTTAGAATTATTTCACATAATTATGTGAAGCCATCAGTTCAAATGTCACAAAAATCAGGTTTCATTAGCAAATGGAATTTTAGCAATTCGAATTTCTTAGTTCTTACCTGAAAATGTTTATTTTTTCAACATACACATACATTTTCTCATACTCCCAAAATTGTGGGGTGATTTCTTGTTTGAAATAGCTAATTTATGAAAATATACATTTGAACAATTTGGAAATAATAAAAATATTTTAAAAGGCCTCTACATATTTCTTCCATTTTTATCAATATTTGATTTATGCAAATATGTAGGTTATATCATACATATTCTACTATCTTAACTTCATTAGTATTTAACTTGAAATAGCAGGTGTTCTCTTAAATCTTCATTTCTTACTCCTCTCTGTTGACCAGTTCAGCCTCCTATGTTCATATTATTCATTGTCAGAATAACTTTCTTATTAACTGTACTTAATGTGCTATTAAAGCTAACCTCTCATGCAATAAGGAAATATTTATAATCTGCCCAGGATCCATGCTCATGCAAGTATCTCGCTAGAATTTTTTATGGGATGCAAGTTTCTGTTTCATACAGGCCTTGACATGGAGACAGCAAAGCTATATTAGAACGTTTTCATTTGTCACTTACCTCATTGCATGCCAAATAGATAGAGCTTTAGGAATTTTTAGTTGTGGCATCATCTGGTACATCAAAGTAATAAGCTTGGGTTTCTAACAGCACACATCCTGTGATGTACTTCTGCTACACAAGTCCCTCCACACAGAGTTACCTTAAAGTGGCTCATTATTTAGAGTCTGTGTCAGAAAAGTATTTCCTCTGGACAAGGAAAAAAGTCCCCTTCAGAGGAAAAATTGTATAATGCCTCCCAGGTGTGTAAGAAATGTGAAAAACTACAGCTCATCTGATGCACTGTTCTTGACTTAGTGGCTTATTAGTTCCCTGAACGAAGACTCATCTGCCCTGCGTTTCCGTGGTTTAATTTAATGGACAGATTCTCCAATAAAGGTAGACTGAAATAAATGCATTAGGCAGCACACGCAAGGAGCAAAAGGAAAAGGATTTAAACATTAAGGTTTTTATATCTTTGAAATGATATGCTGTTTCAAACAATCTCAATTTCTCTAGCTTAAGTTTATTCTCTTATCTGATTCTTACTGCCATCTGGCTCACGCGCAAGTGCAAATCATAAGCAAGAAAAAGCAGAGCTAATTTTCAGTTGTCAGCTTAACAAACAAAAGCTGTGCGATATGGATAGCTATCATTAAAAGTATCTATCATGAAATATTGATCTGAAATAGGTTACTTTTTCACTGTTTAGATATGAAATTATAATTAGGATTATTTGGAAAAGGGTGAGTGTCAATCTGCAATGTGGGAGGCTCTATTATTGATTTTGGAAAATGACTTTGCAAAGCAACAAATAATTTCTACACATTCCTTACAAATTAATCTTTTGAATGTTTTCATAACATAGATTTTGCTAACTGAAAATATTATTATTAGTAAATTACCTGAAGTTTCTTTTGCACATTAATAGCTTTACATTGGTCCCTTTGAATGATATAAAATGTAATTCACTGTTTGGGTCAAAATCTTGAACCTCATAGAGAAAAT